>NW_008824468.1:437109-441677 GCF_000699105.1 Pygoscelis adeliae | reverse complement strand
CCAAGCGGGAAAGAGGTCTTGCGTTGCCTTTCCTCTGAGGTGGCATCATTTGAATCAGCTGAACCTACAATGGAGGAGTGGGAAGCTAATTTTTCATGAGGTCACTTGGTGATGTTTTACTTTTGAGTCTTCTGCAATTTGTGTTGGAACTGTTTCTAGTCCAAATACCCATGTATATAATTTGTGTATACTTTTATTTTCCTTTTTTCTTTCCGTTGCTGACAAATAAAAATATGTAAAAACTACATGATGACATTTTTAAGGGACTGATTTGGTTTCACACACTGTGGAGCTTAGTTTGTGATTTGGCAGCCCAAGGTCAACTTCACACATGCCTACAGAGGGACGCTCTCAGAGAGCTGCAGTTGGGAGCTCAGAGTAATTTAGGATAAAAGTGTTTTTCTTGCCTGTTTTGTCACAAAGCAGTTTGAAATCTTCTATGGAAATGTACATTTGAGTGTTTCCATGTCCATCCCCCCCCCCGAGATTTATTGTTAATATCTCAAGCATAATTTATTTTTTAAGTTGGTTCTAGAACTATAAATAAATGCAATGGCTTCTGTATTGTATTACTCTGAATTTTCCGGCACATTTAATCTGGTAGATTTTAAGACTTTAAAAGTTTTAAAGTCTTTCATAAATATGTTTTATTCCCATCAGATATGAGTCTTTATGAAATGCTTATTTTCACAAGAAATCTAGTTTTCATTCTGAAGTTACCTTCCAGTGATTCTTGTGGCACAAGACTTGACTTGTATTGAAGAAGATAAAATCACATGCTAATGTAGCTGAACTTCACAGTTCTTGATTTTGCTGTTACGCCAAGGACCTGATATCAAAATATTTACAAAGACAGCAGTTGTATGGAAAATAAAATTGTACTTGATTTGTGCGGAAAAACTGAAACATAAGAATGTTTCTGCTAATTGTAAATCTGAGGATGTCTCTTTCTACAAAATAATGGAACTGCAAAAGCATTTGTGGGAGACTGGCTTCTTGAAAAACTAGTCACTACAGAAATTACTCTGGGTCCATCACTTCTGCAAGTATGTTTTTTCTACGTTATTCCTTTCTCTATACAGATAAGCTCCCCGGTTTCTATAGGTTTGTAGCTGGCGGGGGGGGACAGGGCAGGGAAGGGAGGACGTGTAGGTGGGAGTGTGAACGCTGAAGTATTTTGGGATAAAACTTAATTGTCTCTTTTGTAGTCTGAGAAAACTGGGTTAACCTAGTGACTCTTGTTTTACTCTCTTTTTAACCAGCATTCATTGCTCTTTCTCAGAACACTGAGGTAAGAAGTTCAGGCCTCTCACCTAGAAAGGGCTGTTTCTGAATAACTGCCTAAAATAGGAAGTCTGTGGCAAGCACCCCAAATTCTCCTTTTCTCACTTTCATAGAGGAATCCAGAAATGGTTGTAGTTTAAGAGCATTAAGTTGAACTAATTATAAATTAAACTTACTTGGCGACTGAGAACTTTGCCATTTGAAAATATAAGGTAATATTTCAAAAAATAAGTTTCATTCATGTTCTCCAAATTCTTAGTTTTGAGGGATCTGGGTACGTCAGCATGGCTTGTCACCGCACATAGTTTTCTTTGGTTTGGATTTGTTTTTTTCTGCTATATAAATCTCCCTAAAGCTAGAATTTCCTGGATTATTCTTGACATTTGAAAAGTCTGTTATAAAATAACACCCAAGGTTTCTACCTTGAAATTCCTTCAGCTTTCCATAAAGTTTTATATGCATTCGTAACTTATTCAAGAAAATGAAAACCAAAGTTTGTTACCAGGCAATTCCAGAACAGGAAAGTGCCTGGAGACCCAGATTTCTTGACTCATTAACTTTCTCGTTAAGTAATAAATGAGGCTCCAGTTGGTCAGAATTATGCTAGAACTGAGATCTAAGTTTCTTTCCGATGAAGAATTTATTTTAAACCTTCAGATGAGAAGAAATCTGCGTGTTGCACTTTCTCGCTGCTTACCATTTGCCACGGTAGGATAGTCACAGGAGTCGAGTGGTTAATTAAGTAGCTCAAAACTGCAGAATCTGTCAGCATAATATTTGACAGTAGCTGTCTGTAGAATGCGAAGCAACTAGTTGCAGCAGCAGTATAATGAGAATTTATGGCTCTAGGACACAGGCTTACGTGGGAGAACAATTTGTAATGAAGGATCAGTCTGTCATTGTACATTCATGTCTCTTTTAGACTGCTGTAGACTCAATCAGTACTTAAATTTCTCACTTTCAGTGGAAACAGAAATCTTGCAGTAGACAGTTATTAAACGTCAGGCATGCTTAGTAGGAAAAATTAAACATTTTTTTGTCAGATTAGTTTATATTCATCATCTTAACTCTAAGGCTGTTTTTACTTTTAGCTTTTGTACCATCTCCTCTAGTAGTAAGAGTAAAATTAAATGAGTTTAGTAAATAATGCCTGCTGTATTTTGTCTAAGAGCATCGGCCGTTCAGAAAACTTGTTACCGCAATCTGAAAACCCTTCTCCATCTAGTGACTTGAATAATTTTTTATGTCCTTGGCTCAAACTATCCCCCTTCGTATCTCCTAGCCCAAAGGCAACAGGCGTGTCACTTTGCTGCTACTAGCATGCAACTAGGAGACATGATTTGAAAGTTGTAAGATGATTTTCCTTCTTGATCTGCCACTGTGGATTCTTTTCTTGAAATTAATAAATGAGCAGGTGCCTGTAAATACGCTGATTCAAGACTTTTCAGAAGAAAGCTTCAGTGCTGCCAGTTCTCAAGGTCACATGTTGATTTGTGTTTTGGTATTGGAAAGCTTTCAAAGGACAGCTTCGTTAAAATTTTCTTGTGGTTATGGGAACTGATGCCAGCTTGCACTGTTGCGAGATGTAAGTCGTTAAAAGGTAGGAGCCGTCCTAGCAGACTTGAGGTTGTCGGTGGTGCGCGTGGCTTCTGCTGTGCTGCTGTGAACGCCTCCCTTGCCTGTTTCGCTTTGCTCTTTATTCTTGTGATAATAAATTTCTTCGTAGACGAAATCAAGAATACTTGATATAATCCTTGGGGCTGTGGAGGACCAACACTTAAGGCATAGTTAGCTTTGCATTCAGGTAAAGGAACCTGGGGTTTTGTGCGTGCGTGGGAGTCATGGCTGTGTGGTAGTTTCTATGTCTCTAAATGTTGGTGAACTAAAGGTTAAGTTTTACCACCAGAGAAGCAATATTCTTTCCTTCTTTATTTTCAGATGTGGGTGTCCATTTCAGTAAATGGGTGTCCGTTGTCGGTATGATGCGGTATGCTTGAAAACTGCCTGCTACATTATGCAGTAAGTAAAATGGCCAGGTCCTGTACGTGATAATGTAGAAGCTTACCAGCTTTACAAAATATTTCGCAAAGAGCCGTTTGTGATGGATGAAGAGGTTGGAGTTATGCTTTGTTCCAGTATATTTAAATACATTTTGTCTTGCTGTTACTCTGTGCACTTAATGACCGAGAATGCCGGCTTGCTAAACGTTGTGTTTTACAGCAAGAGCTGAAGTTTCTAGATTTTTAATGGCATATGAAAGTATTTTATCAAGGTGCTTGATAGACAACTGTCAGTGCTCAAATATATAATTAATCTCTAACTTTTTGTTTCTTGATACAGTTGAACAGTTGGGTAAAACATGCAAAAAGATCACCGTGGGCACATCCGTGTATATATAATTGCATTCAGTTAATGGGTGAAGTCAATTCTGCGGATGGCATGGTAGTGCCACCACTCTGCATAATGGCTAACTGCCTGTCAGAACAGAGGTGCTTGACCTCATGGCATTATTTTTTCTTCCATTTCTTTAAAAGATACAGACTGTGAGCTTGCCTGGTGTTTCTGACGGTTCTCCACGTTCTCTGTGTGTCTATGATACAAGTACGTGCTGTGGGATGGTTTGAAGAAAAGGTACTCGGGGGGTGAGGGGGGAGAAAAAAAATTAAAACCACCCAAGATTTGCTACGCTGTTTGGATTAATGTTTCATTCAGAACCTGCTATTTTGGGGGGTATCTGGTTAGTTCTTATACAGGATACGCCTTCTGCAGTTTTCTGTTTGCATGTGAACAATATGAATATTTAAAATGTCCTTCTTGTTCTTTTCTGGAGTAAATGCACACATTTGGGAGAGACCTTTTAGATAACCAGAGCGCATGCAAAAAAAAAAACCAAACCCAACATAAAAAACACCCAGAAATTTTCTTTAAGGTATAGTTTCATATTTTGTTTTGGCATTTGGCTTTTAATCATGTATTGTAGCGGTGCAAGCTCAGGACGCTGTTGAAAATGAAACTAGTTAACTTTTAAACTGATGATACAAAATATCTTAAGTATGGCCAACTAGCAAAGTAACTGGGTTTCTACTGGGTTTATGTGTGAGTTTTGAAATGAAAAAGCTAGAGACTAGTATGGTATGTAGTACATTAAAATAACACAACCCTGTTGGTATTCAAAGCTAGTCACTTGTAAAGAGCAGGTTATAATTAATCTACTTTTCCTAAGTGGATGATGGCTTTGCAGTTCAGTTACTTTATTTTACAGAAAACAAGGGTTTGTTTGTAGG
>NW_008824468.1:433187-437089 GCF_000699105.1 Pygoscelis adeliae | reverse complement strand
ATGATAAAAAGTACCACAATGTGCTGAAGAGGCTGTAATTTATTGTAAAAAGCTGTTTCTAGAATTTGAAATACCTGCAAGACTTGATGTGCGCCTGCAGCCTGGTCAGTGCCGCCACGTGGGGTTTTCCCCTTGAGTGTTCCTGCCTTCGTATGCTTAGGCACAGGAATAATTGTTCCGTGATAACGGACCATTTTCTTCTTGATTAGTGCAGTTAAACATTTAAAAAATTAATTTATTGCTAGGTTTTGTAAATGTGAAAACTGTGTCTTGCAACTGTATTTTCGCTTCTGTTTACCACAGTCACTTAAAAACAAAAAAGCCAAAAAATCTTTCAATTCCGGGATCCCCAGCTTTCCCTTGCCAGAGGTTTTGTTTGCACCCTTTCTGCAAGTAGAAGTCAGTCACAGGGGTTTAGGGTTTACTGCACTCTTTGATCCCTTAGGACCGAGCTCACCAGCCAGATACCGAGGCAGCCCCTGCCGACCCTGACGAGGTGCTTTGAGCCTGTGGGTTCATTGCTGCAAAGGGGGAGCGACTCGGGGTCTGGGCGCTGGTACAGAGCCTGAAACAGCTCGGTTCACCTGCCCTCACAGACGTGTTTCTGAGCATGAGCTTTGCTGTGCCGGCAAGTGCGTCCCCTGTAGATCAGGGAACTTCAGGTGGCTTTAAAAAGGGAGAATCCTGGTTCTTTCCCATGTACTTGTTGAAGTCAGTTAATGGCAGCGAAGCAGGCAGAGTAGGGGGTTGGGGCGTCCCCCCCTCAGATGCATGTCTGGGCTCCTCCAGGTATTTTACTGCTGTGCTGTGGTTATTTAACATAGTTTGCTGCCCGGCAAAAGGAATCCCCCCTGCCTGCGGAGGTGAGACGTTTGTCCAAAACCTAAATGTAAACGGAAAGCTGAGCTACCAAAATGATGAGGGGAAAATGTTGTAAGTAGTCAAATCCTGATGGCTCCACAGAGGTCACTTATTTTGTCTATAGCACAGACCATGAAGTATTACCAGAGAAATTTGGGATCAATCTCTGTAACCTTTTAATCCTTTTAGGGGACAGTTGTCTTTTCATAGGGTGAAACTGCCTTTTGAGAAGGGTTAAAGGAGGTGATACTTCCAAAGGCATAATATCCTCCTTAAATTTGTTTTGCCCGTTTGTCTTCAGGTTATGTTTTGCCACACTCCAGCATTCAGAGCAGGCTCTTGTGTTTGTGTGAAAGGCAAAAAACTGCCTTACTTAGCTTACGAACTTGCAGTTCACTGTTTCTCACTGAAGGACGGACGGATGCCGTTGGAGAGAATATCTAAAAAGGGATGGAGATACCAAGTGTGAACTCTTTGAACTGAAGAAAGGTATTGGCCCAACCATAAACTGGCCATGAATAACTGCTGGGGCAGGGGAATTGAAGCCTTTTGTTTGAGGAACTGGTTTTAACATGGGAGCCTGCTGCATGCAGCTGGGAGATCCACCAGAGTGACTTGTCATAGGAAGAGCCTCAATTCTTGCTGGAGTCTTGGTCCCACGTTCCCCAGTTAGCACAGCAAAGATGCGTTTCCAAAGGCTCTCAGCTATTTTTACTTCGTTCTGCATCTGTCTCCTCTCCCTCAGGCAGAGCTGGAGGCAGCGGCCTTGATTTCCATTCAGATTAGAAATGCTAATGCCACCTTGCGCGCACCAGGAAAGGGCCTTCCCTTCAGAAAGAGAAGGGCAGAAAATATCTGTGTGCGCGTGCTTGGGGAACACACATTGTATTTTGAGAGGGGAAAAAAAAACTCTCTTCAAAATAAGATCAGAACGGGAGTGCTTAATATAGCCTGCAGCCTGAAAGGGTCTCCACACAAGAGGCAAAGCCCTAGGTCCATTTTCTGCTCCGTTTTAGGAGGAGGTCAGAGGTCTGCATCAGGCTCAAGTGAAACCGCTGTTTAATTATGTGCTATTATATAGGGCTTTTTTCCCATGATGGTTTATTATTACCCCTTTTTTACAAGCAAATTCGATGTAGTGTCAAATCCTTCCTTTCTGCTGAGCTGAGTTGGTAGGCCTTGTGTAGATTCAGGGGACCTTCTTGTGCCCGAGGGGGTTTGCCCTGCACCGAAACGAGAACCTCCTGCCCCCAGGCTGGGCTGTACACGGCGAGGGCCCAGCTTCCCGGGGCGTATGCTCATGGGGCGCAGCACCGGGGACCCACCGTGCAGCTTCCGTTGGCAAAAGTCATTGCCTTGAGATTTTGGAGTGGAAAAGCAAGGACTGCAGTTGAGGAAGCAAAGCCACGAGCTGAGGGGAATTTAAACAGCTTCCCCTTGTTTAATGAAGGCTTTGGAGTGGGGAAGGAGGCACAGGATCTGCCACCGATGTTGGGCTCTAGAGCTCTTTTAGTCGTCTCGTAGTTACCTCTTCCAGTGTATGTCTGTGGCCGCTAGCTGAGCAAGGTGTGAAGCCTGTCCAGCCTCCAGACCGAAAGCGCCTCTGCCTTTTATTTCAGGGGAGAGGAGGTGAAAGTGAGTAGCAGCAGTTCCAGCAGGATGACTTTTAGACGTAAAAGGGAAAGCTAAGCAGACAAGGAGAGCAGCAGCAGCGTTCGGGCGAGATCAGAATGGGCGATGCTGGGGATTTATTACAGCCGTATCCCCCTCGATAAGTGGTCCTAGCTCTGAGCCGGTCCCCTTAGGAAGTCGGGATTCCTCTTCATGAAGAAGCATCTAGTTTTCTTGCGGCTTTATTTGAAATGCCTGTTTCCTGTTGTTAACTTCGTCCACCGTCCAGCTGTCAGTACTGCTTTGTGCTATTCTAAATATTTTCTTTCTTTTGAGAATTCTGTCCCTACAGTATTTGGAAATAACTTTCTGTGTATACTAAAAATTATAATCTGTTTTTTTAAATGTTTATCTGTCTTGAGCCTTCTGAGTTAAATCATCCCTGTGAGTGAGCTTACACAATGTTGTATTTCATGCCTAAACGATGGAAGGATTTAAAACTAAGGAAATACCGTGAATGTTTCACAAGTGCTGGCACAAGAGCTCTGCCTTGTACTGCAGAAAATCATCTCTGCTTCTGCAGCCACATTTCAAATACTCTCCTACCTGTTTCATATAAACTCATATGAACTTAGCGCGGAGACTTTTTGACTGTTTCCAGTCGCGCTCTTTGCTAGTGTTTTCAGGGTTTCTATGGTGCAATGAAATCCCAGTTAAAAAACTGAAAATGCTTTTCGGTTCAGACTACTGGATTTAAAGTTTGTTCCAAATCTAACTCGGTGCTTGTTTTGCAGTAGAGGGAGACGCTACCACAGGGTGCTGCAGTTCTCACTTTGTGTCATCTTGCCTGGGAGGGCCTGACTCAGCGGTGACTCACGTTGTCCCTGGGTTTAGATCAGGCCTGTGTGAACAAGAGTCCCTGTCGTCCTTTCCCAGAGCGCTGTCGGCTACGCAGCGGTATGTGTGCGCAGAACTGGTACCTAAAAGGCAGTGAGACTGGGGGGAGGCATCAGTCAGACGTGGTTCCTCTCCATGGGGCTGCGGCGGCAGCTCAGTGGCAAAAGAGAAGCGGGACTGCAGCCAGCCTGACTTTCACGGTCCTGGGAGCGTATGAGGATGTCTCGTTATGTGATGCAAGACACTGCTCAAAACAGCCCCAAATCCGTCTTCAGTAATAAAGCTTGTATTACCAGGGAGCATTTTGGTGTGAACTCTGTGCCTTTAAATAGTTTCTCTGCCATGCCAAATGACTTTGAAATTTGTTCTTATTCTGCAGTTAAAAATACCTTAGCTGGGAAGTCCTGAGTCCCCGCCGGCTGGTTCAGCTTCTCCCTTCCTGAGGCAGGACTGACAATAAATAAATAGTTTTTTAAAAAATCTTTTCTACAGCTGCTGCAGTAATAATTTCTTTCTTACAGAAAGGACAAAAG
>NW_008824468.1:414492-433072 GCF_000699105.1 Pygoscelis adeliae | reverse complement strand
CAGGAACATGCAGGCATCAGACTGACTAAGCTGGAGGAAGAGTCAAGTCCAAAGGCCAGCGTCGGGAGTTGTCCCTGTGGCTAATGTTTGCTGCTGCAGTTTTGCATAAATCTGGCACAGCTGCAAACCACGCTGGCACACACAGGAGCATTGCTGCTGCTGCTGCTGGGGACGGTCTTCAGAAGCAGAACCGGGATGGTTGCAAAAGCACTGCCTCTTTCTTCCACTTAGAAGTAAGAATTAAAATAGTGGCTCCCGACTCCACTGCGCTGGGGCAGAGGGGAAGGGAGGTCCCAAACCTGCTGGTGTCCACTGCTGCGCCTTGCCAGCTGAGGCAGCGTTTCCCCACCTTTACCTTGCAGCCGGAAAAATCTGAGTGAAGGCGGGGAGAGAGGTGATCCTGTCCGAGCAGAGAGCAGCGGTAGTAACCCCAGCAGCAGGTTGGAGAGGCTGCTCTAGTGGCATTTGTGGGGATGTAAGGATGGGTACTTTGTACTGGGGTACAAAGGATGGGGGGAACAAGCACTGTCCTATAAGTGGGGCTTACGCTGGGGGTTGTGTTTGTGTGTCCAAAGGTGCTATAAAATGAAGGTGAGAGGCAGCAGTATCTCTTGTACTCTGTTTATTTTTCATGTGGAGCTTGGCTGATAAATAGGACTGAATTAAAGCAACACTCATGAAAAATAAAACCCAACCATGACTCAGAAGTGCAAAATTGCCCTCTACGTGTCCAGAGACAATGAGGTTCTGGTTTGCTGGAGACAGCACATGGATTTTGGTGTCTGCACCAGCAGGGCAAAGGCTTCAGCTTATTGATATCCTAACTGCGAAAGGACGTCTGGTACAGTATATGGCTTTGTTGCTGGGTAGCCACCTGCGACTCTGAGAAACAGCTTCTGTTAAGAAGAGGTCACTGGTGAGTCTTTCTCCAGTTCCTGTTTACAAGTCGTGGTGCTGTCTTCCACTCAAACCACTGAACAAAGGCCGCTGAACAGTAAGCGCTATGAAATTAAAACAAAACCAACAGACGGTAAAAGCCAGGAACAACAAAAACCTGCCCACCTCCATTGCATTTGGACATGGCTCGTCATATGAACAGCACCAGTAGAGAGCAGACGGTTCCCGTGGTGGAGGAGTGGTTTGTGATGGGAAGACTTACGACTTGCAAAGGACCCGAAAAACTAACAAGTGCATCCCAGGTATGAAATTACAGTAACAGGTTGCCTAAGGCTGAGAAAGGTCTTAATTGCATCGTCCCATCGGGTGCACAGCTGGCAGCAGCTGAACTCGCTGTGGCTCTCCCCTTGCACTTTCTAGCGAAAGCAGTAGTTCACCCTGTTCCCCGCTCGTCTCTTTTTGCAGCTCTGTGAAGAAGGAACTAGCTGACTCCAGAGGACAAAGCATGCCAAGAGATATTATGTACTTAGTCTTGTGGTAGTCAGAGAAGTGTCCGGCGAAGTGTTCCCAAAGAAAAATTGGTGACCCAATGGTGGGGGAGGGATGGAAGCTGTAGGGAATGAACAGAGCGCGGGGCTAATTTGGTGCCTGGTGCAAGGGTCTGTAATTTACCTGCCTGGAAGAGTATCTGGAAGGGAAGGAGCGAAAGGAGTTTACCTACTAGGTCACTCGGCGAGGTAAGGATGGTAGCCTGGGGGGGCTGCTGCCAGCAGGTACTACCACCCCGTGTGTTCAAGCACTCGGGCGTTCTTGTTCCTTCACAGTTTTTTATTCCAAGACCCACTCAGAGCCCTCCCTCTCCCAGCGTTTCCTGTGCTGCCCGCGCTGGGAACCAGCGAAGTGCTGACTGGTGGTGCCCACAGCAGGCTGTGTGTCCTGATGGGTTTGCAACTCCAGGGAGCAGTGGCACAGTGGCGATTTTGCTGCTGCGACCCCCTGTCCAGGCTGCTCGGGGTCTGTGCCCGGCAGGCTGCCGGTGGGACAGGCAGGCGGCAGCGTCCTTTACCTTGCTGGCCTGGCACCAAAGCTGGTGCTGGGCTGGTGAGCCTCGAACGTGCCCGTGCACTGAGGCAGGCTTCGCCAGGCAAGCCTGGGAGCAAAATCGCATCGTTGCTTCGCAGCCCTTCCACAGTGATGTGGGCTGGGTGTTTTCCTGCGGCTTTCTGAGCTGTTGGGCAGGGCAGCTTTGGGGGCTGGGGGCCCCCCATGCTCAGAAATCCTGCAAGTCTGCAGCCACCTCACCAGGTACCAGCTGTGGGACTGAACGGTGGAGCCGGACGTCAGGCAGGTCTGGCTTTGCCAAGCTGGAAGGAGATCAGCTAGTGCATCGAGAGGAGGGGAAAGCTTCGCTCATGCTACCCTTTCTGTCGTTCTGCTTGGGGCTGTACGGGTGTCATGGGCGGAGAAAGGAAATCCCCACGCTTAATCCTGTTTAAAAGGTTTCCATTGTTTTCTCCAACTTCTTCTCCACGTTAGGGTAGAGGAATGGCCTCGGGACCCCTGCAGGGACAGGGTGTCTGTGAATGCATCTTGTTTAGAGTTTGATGAGAAATTTGTTTAACCGGCTGAGCAGCATGTGAGGACAGCAGCACTGTTGTGCTCGTCGTTTGGTGATACGTAGCAGGGAGCAGCAGGGTTTCCTAGGAGGCCACGTCCCAGGGTCTTGGGATCCCACATGTGTTTTTTAGAATTCACCAGTAAAAATCACCAACGTCTTCACACTATCTATTTCCTACAACAACACATTCCAGCTAGGGCTGTCTTTTCATTTACTTTCTTGCCTCCAAAGTGCAAAACCAGGGAGCCAAACAGAAGTTATCAGGTAGCTGTTCAGGCACTAGAAACACGGAGAGCGATTTGATAAAGCAAATGCAGCCTGACTCTTTACATACAGCCCGTACGGAGGCTTGGTCAACAAGCAGCATTCAATAGCTTGAATATATTAAATGGATTTCCACCAACTCAGCTGGAGAGCTCTCCATTTCACTGGCATGGTTTGGGGTCTGGGGCAGATTTCATTCAAAAAGAAAAAAAGTAACATTTTATTTCCTGTTTCTGAATGTGTTTGCTGCAGCGATGCCATTGCTTCACGTGCCAGAAGAGCTCAAGGTTAGCAGGGACCGGTATGACTGCATATTCTCCATCCACGGGCCGCAGCCGTCGCGTGCCTGTGTGCCGGGTCCGGATCGGGAGCCGGCAGGGCTCTTCCCGCCAGCCCCCCTCGGTGCAGAGTTCCCTGCCGGCCTGGCCTGGCCGCAGCAGCTGTAAGCAGCAACACATGGACCGAAACTTGGACAAAGGTGTATGTTTTTCTGCCAGTCCCCGGTACCGTGTCTGGCAAGCACTGCTGGCCGGGCCTCCAGGCACCGCGAGGGAGTGGGGATGGGATAAGCTCTTCCTGAGATCTCACTTGCTGTGCTCCGGTCCGTTTTCAGCGTCTTCTCCCAGAGCACGTTCCCTGCTGTCAGAGATACCCCAGATGTTCCTCACGCTTCTCCCCATCCAGCGGTTGAGTTCATAGCTTGTTCTTCTGTCTCATGGTTAAAAAAATATATCTTTATTTTACTTTTCATCCTCGTCTCCCTCGCTCATGCTGCTGAGGGAGGCAGAGGCAGCTTTTGGAGAAGAGGGAGGGGAGGCTTTATTGAAGACCCAGGGCGGAGATGGAGAACGGGATGGAGAACGGCCTCGCGTAGGACTGCTGTTCGGGCTCTGCCGGGGAGAAAAAGCCTGGAGCATCCGGCCGCTTCGTTCCTGGAACATCTGCTTCTGCAAAAGCAAAGTGAAAAGATGCTTTCTGAGTAATGCACAGAGGGGAAGGTATGTCTGTGGGCAGGCAGGGGCTGCGCTGCACTGTGCCTCTCCCCTGGGAGAGAGCAGGGGGACAGGATAGACTTCAGCTCTGAAGCATGGCCGGTTCAGCCCACCCTTAGCCTTTGCCTCTTCTACTGTGCTCGTAATAACCCGTTTTTTGCACGACAAGGTTTTTTCTTAGGTCGGACACCGCTAGTGTGAGAATACTGTGTGCATTGTCCTAAGCCAGCGAGGGGGAACTCCCTTCGGATTTTTTGTAGGTGTTGGTCGCACTCTGTCTCAAGGAGTCAGTTTTCTGCCTGAACGCCCACAGTTCCTTGTTCCTAGGAGCTTTTCCTTTTAGCGTGCTGGGACGGACCTCCCGTCTCCCGCTGAGCTTCCTGGCTAGCCCAGCCTTTTTTCCTCCTTCCCTTCTCAAGGGAGGCAGCCCGGTGCCTGCCAAATACTGGCAGCCACTTCCCCAGCTACCTGGAGCAGGCACCACCCAAACCCTTGAATTGGGGGGGGTGGGAATGTCAGAATTCAGGTGTCTTTGTTGAAAAGAGAAACACATGCAGGCTTGACGTTCTGCTTTGGGCTTTATTGTCATTTTTGCTTTGTAAAGCTGAGTGGAGGCCTGCCAGAGCTGGTAGGGTGGAAGAGACCACCTTTTCAGTCTAGCGATCTGCTACGCTAAGGCAAATGCCGCTACTTGTTAGTGCCTACGTGGCCTTGCGTTAGGCTGCCAGGCTGGGTTACAGGAGATCTAGCGCCTACTGCGTGGCTGCTGCAGGCTTCATGTGGAAAATGCCAAATGCGAGCGCCTCGCTGCTCCTCCTGGGGACGGGGAACAAGAAGTCTCAACCTTGGCTGGAGTACTGGGAGTCGGATCGCAGGCGATGCTCGGCTGGAATGGAAGAGCCAGCCCGGACAAAGTTAAGTCGCTGCTTAGGTCTGAGAGCAAAATACTGCTGCAGAATGTATTCTGGGTTTGCCTGCTTGGGCAGCTGCAGTCCACAGACTTTCTCAGCTTGAATTTTTGTTTTGTTCCTCCTCCCCCCTGCAGCAACTGCTCTGTGATGACCTTCCTCCCAGCCAAGGAGCATGTGGCTGCCCGTCTTGCTTTTCCTCCCCCTCTTTGAAACTCGGTATTCCCACCAGCAGAGGCACAAATGCTAGGTTTTCCCATCAGGTTTCTGGTGTTTGCTAATCCCGGGGGTTAATGATTGAGCACAAATACCAAGCTTAACTGTTCCTCTGTGAGCTCCCTCACCCAATTTATATCTTTATCGCATGGGCCTTTATTACCTTAGTTTTAGAGCCTGGATGTCGCTGCAGTGCAGAGTGACAGAACAGTTCCTGCCTGGAGCCACACTTAGCCATGCTCTCACGCATAAAGACCCACGGCGTGTAACCTACCCCTGCACGACTGCTAGGTCCAAAATAGTCAAGACTTCCTAAAATCTCGATAGTTAGCAGATGGTGGTTGCTCCTGATAAATGGTGCCAGGAAGCATTCGGGTGGGGAGGGTTTCTGCTGCTGAGAGCTGTGAGGATGTCACCAGGGCTGGCAAAGCCCCAGTGCCTGTTGAAATTCAGTGGTAGGAGTGCAAAATTTCTCTTTAGATCACAGAAATTGAGTTTGCTGGCTTGACTTAGTCTGTTTCATCCTCTCACTGAAGATAACCCCCAACAAAAAAATGATGTTTCATATGAAATATCTTTTTCCTGGGCAAGCAAAACAGTTTGACTCCCTCCCGCCCCTGGCGCCTTACCAGCCACTTCAAAAAGCTCAGTGACGTTGCAGTGGTTCATGGTGTTGTGGTACCGGTGCTGGGGGAGATCAGTGTCCCCGCTTGGCAGGTATCCCACACGGCAGGGGGTACTTGACTGTGCCTTGGGCCACGCGGGCCAGGGATGGAAAGGAGAACCCCACCTTCCTGCTAATGCTCTCAGCCAGGCTGTAGGACACCTGCTGCCCGGTCCCTGCTTCAGCAAAGAGTGTTGCTTGAACAAGCTGGCGCGCTCACGCCTTCGGCAGGGGGAGTGCCCAGCCAGTCTGAATTGCCTCCTGTGTTAGTGCTTTAGCCACCAGGTTGCTGGCTAAAACCACAACTGCTGCAGGAGGAGGTGGTGGTGTAATTCACCTGCCTCCAGAATGACTCTTCGCCTCCAGCTGTGCTCTAGCAGGGGCAGTAAGTCATGCCCTTCGCAGGCAAGGTCTTCCTAATGGGGCGGGGGGGGGGGGGGGGGGGGGGGGCTTCTTGGGCCCTTGGGTGCTGAAGAAGTAGCACAAGTGTTAATGGCTCCCTTGAAGTGCAGGAGGGATAGACAAGGCTGGGTGCGCTCTGGACCTTTTCCAGAGCTGGGAAAATAATTTCCAAGCCTTGGTTCAAGCGAGTTCAGGTACACCCAACCAGCTCAGGGAGAGAACGCTTTGCTTTTGGCAAACCTGCTACTGGGCAAAAATATTATGCCTATTTCTGAATTTTATTGCCTATGTGTTGATACTTCTTTGCTTTACAAAACAAGTGCCAGTTGGGTGTTATGGAGGACTGCTGCTTTTGAGCTGCTGAGTCTTTCAAGGCCGTGCTCAGGTCCAGGCTGCGGACGCATGGCGTGGCCTAAACGCCGGCCCTGGGTTCCAGTCGCAACCTGTAAGATTCCTCTGAGCCCCCGCAGACATCTGATGTGATGCAGCCACTTCCTGGCGCGGCCATCCCCAACTCCCTCCGTGCGCTGAATAGAGGGAAACGGGCCCTTTGGAGGGACACCTCATCTCCTCCGAGAGGGAGGTTAGCGTGGAAACCCTGCCCTGTGAGGCTTGCTTTCTCTCCGCTGAGCTGAAGCGCGGCTGCCTGTTCGTACGTGTCTGAGAGAAGGTGGAACGAACTCTGCCGCTTTCCGCTTCCGTGGAGCGGCGTCTGCCATTAGGGCCTCCGTGCCGGGCCGCGCGGTGGTCCTCTCTCAAGCCGGGACAAAAGTTTCATGCCATGTTAATCAGTGTTTCTGACCCCTCTGTGACTCTCTCGCATTAAAAATACATACAGGGGATTGCACAGGTGGGCAAAATTGCCAATGAATTATAGACAACTTGACGTTTCAAAACTGACATTTTGACCTTTTCAGAAACCGATATTTTTTGTGGGTTATGTGGCCCTTACTTCTAGAAAATTGATGCTAGCATAAAATGTATTATAATAATTATTTGTGAAATAATAATAGCATATTAATGGCATGCAAATTACCCATCTAGGAATCTAGCGTGCCCATAACGATTCCTGTACTTTCACTGTCAACATTAAAAGCAACATCTAACTAACGGTGATAAGGCAAATTAATGCTAATAACAGTTTTGACACTAATAGCAAGTTATCATTATTTTAAAAGTCTCTCCTGTTGCAAGGCTCAAACTGATTTTTAAAAAAGCCACAAGAGCTCTCAGCGTGCTGTCACTGACGCTTTTCCTACAACACTGCAAGGAGATTTCTCTCTTGTTTTTAGCAAAGGTCTCTGTGGTTGCACCAGGTTTCCTACTCTGTGGTTGGGACACTAATTCAGTAAACAGGAGGAGACCACCACCACCACCCCACCCCCCCCCAAAGACCTTTGCAGAGCAGCTTTTCTCTAATCGAATTTGGTAAAACGTTTTATCAGCAAAGGGGTTTTAAAAATGCCATCAGTGTACAGTGTTGCGTGGGTAGAGACAGGGAATGGGATCAAGGCTTTGACATTCTTTTCCCCTCTCTGCACAGCCAAACTCATCTCACCTCCTGTGGGTTTCACGTGCCCCGTTAGCATTAGTTTTATTTATTCAGCACCTGTGGCCACAGGACCATCCCACATGGGGAACACTCGCCAAGCTCTATGGAGAATAACTTACAGAGGAAGCACTCTTCGTGTGGATGTGGTCAATGCAGGTAAACCTGGGCTTTTCACCAGAAGAGTTCACCCTCTTCCCCTCCCCAAGGAAGATGATACTGTCAATGAACAAATTGCTAAATAAGCTATTTGTTTTTATGGCTGGGACCGGTGTTATTTAGAGAGCACCTGCCTTTGCATGGGATAGACATAGCTGTAAGGAGATTATAAAGATGCAGTCTCTGTTCTGAAGCCTTCACAGCCTAATTTTAGGCTTTTCTCAACTGAGTGGTAATCACCGCAGCGAGTCGTGGCAGAGAAAAGATGAGAACTCCAGTAAGAGGCAGGTACTATGTGCTTTGGTGGCACGGAGTTGTGACGCGGCTCTGATGTGGGCTACTTAATTCACCAGGGGTCTGTGAATCTTCTTGAGGGTTTGTTTATAAACAAAAACTCTGCTAAGATCCTTTCAACAGAAGGTACCTTTTGTGATGGGAAGTTGTTCAGGTATGAACTGATAAGTGATGTGAGAGAACATTGTGTGTGTTGGCTCTTTAAAAATATTCCAGTAGTATCTGCTCCATGCTAGTCCTAAACTGTTTTTTCTGGCTTGCTGCCTCTATTGATACTTTGCCTCAAACTGTAATCCATCAGCTGTTAAAGCTTTGCACAAGCCTCTTGCAAAGGGTTTGCTTTCAAGCAAGGAGGGAGCTGCCTGACTGTCTGCGCGCCACGGTCTGAAAACGTACCTCTGCAGCATCCTGCTGTTCTGCAGGATTACTTCTCTAGCTCTTACTCCGCTCCCCTCAGTTCACCCTGCCCTGCTTGCTGCTCTCCTCCGTGCTTGCTCACGTTTCCTCAGGCTGAGCAAAAGCTTCACTTGGAGCTTGCAACTAGAGCAGCACGTCCGAGATGACGCCTGTACTGAAGGGCTTGGCCGGGGCCTGGGCTTTCACCAGAACACAGCTGCGCAGAGAGCTTGTTGGAAAAGGACTGACTCCCAACGGGAAGGTCTGTTCAAGCAAATGGTAACTTTTACATTCAAAATAAGCTTTGCTGTTGGTTTCAAGTAGCCAAGGGAAGTAGTACAAGAAAACAAAGTTTCTCAAGGTTTGGCAAGCTATCAGAACTGAAAGATGGCGGCCAGGACTCAGCTGGGGCTCTGAAGTGTCACTAACTCACCACCCACTCAGTGCATGACTTCGGTTTGAGCAGGTAAGGCCGCGGGGTTTCTCCCCGGAGGGATGCTGTTAGGGACTCTCAGCTGCCTTTCCACGGCACCTGGGGACCTTTGGTAAATGGGCTCTGTGGAGCCAGCATGTACTGAGGAGAGGTTCGAAAGTGCTGCAGTTCCACCTGAGCCTTCCCTGCAGTCAGTCAGATGAGCCTGGCCCCCCGCCATGTAAAATCATTTCTTGGAACTTTAAATCAGTAGTTTTTAAAGGTAGAAAATGGTCATCTTCTTCCGCTGAGTACAGCGCATGAAAAGAACTACTGAAAAACTTTCCGGTGTCCCTGTTTCCCTCACCACCTCCAGTGTATAGTTTCTCCCTGATGTCTGTGTGGTCCCATTTAGCGCTAATGGGGGGAATAGACTGTATTAGCCTGTTTGCTCCTGTGTTGCTGTTACGCAGCTCTACTGACTGCAGTGTCACATTCAGCATCACACCTTCACAAGGGACAGAAATTATCCCAAAGAAGCAACAGCCACAAGTGACAAGTCCTCCCGCTGCAGTATTGGCATGCGTTATTGGATTCAGCAAGCAGGTTTGGCATTATCCTACTGTGCTGGCTTTCAAAACAAAGACTGCAGCAAAAGAATCTGCTCTTGATCTGCGTTACAGAAGATAAATAAAAACCACTCAGACTTCCTGGGATGGCAGAATACCTACCCAGGCTCCGTCGGGTCCAAACAGCTCTAAAAAGTTGCCAATAAATTCCCTGGACTTTTCTTCCCATTTCTGAATGAGGTCATGGCTCTTCTCTTCCACCTTGTAAACAAATTCTTTTGATCTTTCCTCCACGTTCTTGACTTTTTCTTTCATTTTGTCCACTTGGTTTTGAAATCGGTATTTCTTCTCCTGTTTTAAAAGTGTGGACAGAGATTAATATATAGGGACTTGGAAATAATTAGCCACTGACAGTTGAGAAGACGAAAAAAAATTGCATTAATGTATCGTAATACATATGGCCTTGGTTAACTATTCCCACATTATTTTTATACATGCAAATTTAACATTTGTGGAATGAAGAGCAGAAGGTACATATTGAAAAGACCGTCTTGTGTGATTACTGTGTTTAATTCACTACACGAATCTTTCCATATTTTCAAACTGAATGCACTTTGAAAATTATATGAATCTTGTGAAGGATACCAGTGAGAAATTAACAGCTCAAACTTAAGCAAAAGGCAAATCTCCCTGGGTTTCCTAGCAAACGCAGCCCACTGCTGACTTGCCAGCCTGGATGGTAACTTGGACCAAAATGTCTCTTTGGTTGGATTTCTGCAGTGCAGAAGGAAAACTCTCTTCACCTCCAAGCCTGGCTAATACAGGAGCTTCTGGCTGCAACAGAAAGACGTGTGTAGGCCAGCGGCTTGTGGCCAGCAGACTTGATAGAAAAGAGAGCAAACTCCTAATTGCCAAGGCACACAGAAAAAGAGAGGGACGGAGAAGATAATGTTAGGGGGCTAACGTCAGGCCAAGCTTCTAAAATACTTCAGGGTTAAAGAACTTTTGTCCCGAAATGCTCCTGTGCCCCTCAAACGTACAGGGGCCACAGCAAACGAACGCTGTGCCCTTGAAGGTGTAATGGTCTCTGTAGAAGCACAGATTGCTATCAGCTTTTAATTTCCTGTGAACTTCATTTAATGGGCACCTGAATTTACTTTTAAAACAAATACTGTTTAGTGCTGAGGTGGGTTTTATTCTAGTTTGTGAAACACTAGAAGAACTGTCTTTGCAGGCCACAAGGCCAAACAAAATCCTCAAGTTCCAAAGAAACCCAACTCACTTGGCACTTAATAGGTGACCAAGCCTTTCTTTAACGAGGAAACCAGCACTTTTCTGTCTTGGTGAAATCCTGGGGTTTTTTTGCATTTTGAAACACAAACAGCCTCTGGTGCAAGTTAGTATTTCTGCATTTAAATTACTATGAGCTAATAACCAAATGCCAGGAGAGACTTCAGGATATATCAGTGTCTGAGACTGGGGAGAAGCATACCTTATGCAACAGTATCTTAACCTCAGAGCTACTAAAGGTTAAATTTGAGAGCCCCCAAGGCATCCAGCATGCCTTAATTTAATGGATACTCGTAATAGTGATACTTCTGGGTGGAGTACTTACAAGCAGGATTTTCTGGAGGTGTAGAGGACTGAAAAAAAAGCACCGTGAAATAAATATTTATGCCCTGTGATCTGCGATTTATCTGCCAGACTTCAAAATAAGAAACAAGTAAACAAACCCTCATGAAATGACACAATTCAGTCCTTCACAAGGGGGTTTCCCAGCTCCAGGGAAGGAGGTGGGAAGTCCTGCTGTGAGCCAGCCCAATCACAAGGAAGATTTCAGTTCTGTGGGTTATCTCCAGGCCTTAAGACTTGAAACAGAAAATGAAGGAAAGTAAACTTTCATTTCTGTTAAGTGTTTACTCCTCACTGGAGGGTAAGGTGCAGTTCTGTACGTGGAAGCTGAATAATTTGAGCCACCGTTTCAAATGGTGCTCTTGCCCTACCTATTGTGGCTTCTGATCAGCATCATTTACCAGCTTCCTAACACGCTTCCTCGTCTTTTAAAAACCGTTTTAGCTTCCTCTAGTAATCTCACCATTCAGCAGTTGGTTGTTTTTTTTTTTTTTTTTATCCTGTCGCATTGTAGAGAAAGTTTGGATATCAAAATCTTTGCTCTCTGTGCTGGCTTCTCACAATGGGGATAAAGAAAGAAATCGTGTCTTGGGTGAATGTCTGAGAAGCCTGCAGTGGGGGGGTGGGCTCCTCCCTAGTGTGTCATTGTCACCTACAGCCCAAGGAGGAAGGGGGAGCAGCAGCTTTGTCACAAACCTGAAAGCATAAGATGGAAATGAAGCTGCTAATTAATAGGAGCAATTAAAACTACCCCCAGCTTACCAGTTTCTTTTAAATTAAGTTCTTCCCAGCTATTTTAAAAGCAGCATGAGGAAGATATGCTTTCTTAACGTTTACTCTATATTCGGTGTCCTAGGAGTGTTTCAGAAGCAAATGCAGGTCGGTGTACTTACATTTATAAAACTAACATTCAGCTCTTTGGCGGTGTATCCTCGTTGGAGGTTGCGCCGGGCGTACACGTCATAGTCCCGGACGATCCTTGTGATGATATCCGATGTTGAGATACCTTCGGTTCTCTGCGTTGGCACGAACATTCCTGAGCAAAGTGGGAAAAGAAAGCCTGCTGAGAAAGCACGGCAGGACCAGGCACTGTGGCAGGTAGCTGAGGGTGAACACAAAAATGCCTGACCCAAGGCAAGAGACTCGCAATTCCACCTGTCTTATTCCTAGTTCTTTCCCGTTGCTCCTGTGTGAGCTTAGGGAAGGCACTTGGTTGCTAAACCGTTCATTTCTCCTCAGGTCTTCAGAAAGGCTAAAACTTGGCCTCTTCACAGTGTCAGCTGTGATGTGGAAGTTATTAGACTGGCAGGGGCTCCCGAGCCAGGAAGACTAAACCTCGCGGTTGTGACAATTCGCTGAGCAGTTCTTTCTACAAGCGTAGCCCTCATTTAATGTTATATAAAGGAGCAGGAGGTTGGCTTCCACTCCCACTATTGAAAGGCCATTTGCTGCTCTCCTGAGTATTTCCACTCTCCCCTCCGCTCCTGTGCTGCACCGTCTGGCAGCCTTTGTTCTGCTGAGTAAAAGAGACCAGCTTCTGGCCTTGGCCAAAGCCGGGAAGCGCCTTCAGGTAAAAGATGCGTTACGGTAACTGGACAACACCCTGGAGGTGCCGGTAGCTTGTAACAGGAAGATGAAGCGTAATGGTGGTGTGAACAAACACAGATACAGCGTGGGGACTGAGGGTCTCAGTCTCTATAGCCCCCATTTCATGTCCACCTGGCCGTGTCAGTGGCTGCATAACCACTCTCCCTGCTCCGACAGATCCGTCCCTAATAAAACTGGCCATTTATTAATACTGCTTGTATCTTCCTCAACACACCTGAGGAATATATCGCTTTTTAATTGCTCCTTATCAAGACAGGATCACTTGAACTGTTAAAGCAAGCCACGGAGGCAATAATAGCAGAGTGCTAGCACACCTTGGTTTAGTAGTTAGATAGGGCTACAAAAAATTATTACTATCACTTACATGTAATTGCAACATCAAGCTGCTGATGAGAGCAAGCTGTAAGGTAAGACTGGAAATGGTTTTGCAAAACAAAGTAGTGCTTTGTCTTAAAAGGGTGGTACGGCTACTGGCAAATTAATCCTCACACATTCACTTGAAGTAGGCAGGCATTGCTAGCTAATTTCACAGGGTTAGAAAAAGATTTGGAGACAGAATCAAGAAGCTTAGCAGCCTCTTGTGACTAAATGCTATGTGATATTTTTTCTTTTTGATCTCTAAGTAATACTCTGCTAAAAAAATAGATTATTTTAATCACGAGCAGAGAGGTTTTCCTGATCGTGCTTTCCAGGCTTGCAGCAGTCACTAAGGAAACTATTTTTGGAAGCAGTGAAAACCACTTTGAGCCAGGAGCCTTTATAGATAGGAGCTACAAGAATATATGAACAAATCCAAACCCTACCCTTGCTAAGCCAAAAGTGGAATTGTTTTCAAGTAGCTGCACAAACCCATGTATGAGAACATTACCTTTAGTCACTGATTTTGCTTTCCTATGCTTCATGCGTTGGACTGACTCACGTTTTCCAAACTAATTGTTCACAGATGTGCAGAGGTTTAGTTAGTGCACTGTCACCCAGCTCACCATTGTCCATATGCTCTCCCACCCACTGAAGGGAGTGGGGAAATGGGAGCCCATGGGAATCTACACAAAGAGCTCCGCAGTTCCCATCGCTTCTCTGCTCCCCAACAGCCTGATGTGGGAAAATGGGAGTACTGGAACTAAGGAAAATGCGCAAGTGCATCCACAGCATTGGTCTATTTAAAACAAAACACCCTAGGAGAAAGGGGAAATTCACTGTTGTAATAATGCTGTTCTGGAGCGTTGGGACTATTACAGCACTAGATCTCAAAACTTTTCACAAATAAAGTAACATTATTCCCAGTTTATATGTAACAAAATTCAGCCATACAGACTGAAGTTGCTTCTCCAGCATCTTGCAGTGACGGTCACGGGACAGACCGTAAGTCCCTGAAGCTGTAAGTCCACACTCTATTCTGCAAACAAAGTTTGAATTTCTCATCAGGATGTGTGCACATGGCACCCGTGCCCAACGACAGCACAGGATGGGCCAGGTTTGGGCAGGCTCCAGCTCAGTCTGGTAACGATACAGTGACACCAAGGGCTCCTGTCATGTTGTCCCGTGCACTCAGCACCTTATAGAAGAAAGGCAACATAGCTGCCTGGCCAGCGCGTATGCTGTATGTCCCCTGGTGACCTGTCCTTACCAGAGGTCCCTTTGTTCCATTGCCTAGTGAAATACGCTGGTGCTGGCTCTGAAACAGCAGTTCCCAAAGCAAGGTTGTGAGTCTGACACCACAGTGAGGTTTGCAAGTGGAAAAAGATCAAGACCTGCTGCTATAAAAAGTTTATTCTTTCAGCTCAGGTCAATACCTGGTCTACTGCTGTCATTGTATGGCTTGAGAAGGACACTTTGCATGACAAATTACCATCAGGCAGATTTGCTCTGGAATTTTTTTGAGCCTCCCATATACACATTTATGTAGACCAGGAAGAGGATGGATTCGCTAGTGTTCAGAGCAGCACCTCCAGGGAGCAGGAGAATGAAAGGTATGATCAGTTCCTCCTCCCGCACCATTCATTGTGTTAGAGCAAGCTGCTGCTGGCAAACTGTGGCTTAATATTGTCTCCTCAGATTTAATTCGGCTTCCTTGAACTGAAGAGATAGAAACCCCTCATGACTTCAGCATGGTCATGTTCAATGTTATATGGTAGTCAACCAAACTGCTAAATAGTCATTGCAAATTAATCACTCTGGTACTAATTTAAACTTTCTGCCAGCGTAGTAAAAAGAACCCTCAGTGCAAATCAGAAGTGGATCCTAATGACTCCTGAAGGCTGCCTGTGCTTGCTCGTTTTCAGGACTGGGCTGTGTCAAGGAGTCATCAATTTGCGGTCATCAACAAACCACTGAAGTTGGCTGGGCTGCTGTGGGAACTGAACTCATTTTCATTGGTTCAGAGCTCTTAGTTGTGCACTCTGAAATTGTTTAAAAAAACCCAGATGGGACTCTTCCGTGACAGATTTGAATGGTTTGCTGGGGGTTATGGCAGGAATTCAGCCAAGGACATCCTTTGTGGTTTTACAAAGTGAACCTGTCTGCTGAAGTCAGCAGTACCTACCATTAGGGTGTAAGAGAACGTGATATTATCTCTACTGCTTCTCTCCCCGCAGTTGTGGTCAAAAGGCAGTAGAAGAATTTGGGCTGAAGCTGAAAAGGAAGGTGCCAAAAATGTAAGGTTGCCCTTACCTGCCTCCTTTATGTGTTTGTATACATCATCCGAGCCAGCGGAGGAGTACGGGATGTCATCGTGGGCTACAAAGTCAATCTGCCAGTGAACAGAAGAAGAATCACATGCCACCATCACTGAATTTTGATTCAGTGGGGGCTCGTTGCGGAGGATCATCTCTTTTCTCGACTTCAGCTGACTCGCTTTTGACATTCTCATCCTAAAGCCATCACCTAGAATATTGCACTAGATTTAGGCCTATAACTGCTGTGTTGTATGATCAATTACGAAAGAACAGAAAGCTTGTCTCCAGAAGCACTGCCATTAACACATCGCTCTGGCTGGCTCTGCGTGATATTCTGTACAAATCCTAAGACACCTGTTCCTGCTTTTATTGCTACTGGAAGAGCTAAGTCAAGTGGCAAAGCCTTGGCTTTCAAAACTACGGAGGCGGGATTATTGATTCTGCCTCCTTAGGGCTGTGCGTATATACATGTATACCTAGTACTGTCATGCTGTCCATTTGTCACCCAGTGATGTGGACACTAAAATACATCCTCGTTAATTATGCTTTTGTTAAGATTTATATACATTGCAAGACAGTCAATAGCATGTAAGAAATTCTATCCTGCCTTTCAGAGGACACATGACATTTTTACGTATTTCTGGCCAATTATTGCACCTGTTGACATTAATAAGAAACGTGCCTTTAATTCAGGACTTTAACAGGACTTTAGTCACTATACAATAACTTTTCTGGTTCATGATCTCCTTTCCTGAAAGTCAATTTGTGAATAATTCTTCAGTGTTATTTTGCCATTTAAAAATCCCACAACAGAAATCACCTCAGCATCCTGAGAAAAAAAGGCAAGACAAACATAACATTTTCTGACAAAGATGGAGGCAAGCAATGCCACGTACCTAATTTCAGGGACTGGAATTAACTGAATTAAATAATTTGCTCCAGCTAATAGAATTTCACAGGCTTGCTGTTTATTCTCAACTGTCAGTCTACAAAGGGGAAGGGAGGGATAAGGGGAGAAATGTACCTTATGTTTTTCAAGGAACTCGGGTGTCAGTGTCCAGGGTGCGTCTCTGATGACCTCATCCACATAACGACAGTGTCTGAGGGCTTCGTATCGCTCAGTTTCATTCATCACAGTGAAGCCTTTGAATTTATGAGTTAAATCATCACTGCAAACTAAAATATGGAAGTATCAACAAAATGGCTCCACACTCAGTAGAATTAGCTTGACCAGCAGTTAATTATTTCCTGATAATTCCATTAAGCACTTGGTTATTAGCTTAGCTAATTTTGGGGTGCTCCAGGGCATCTAAGAGTTCTGCTCAGGGTTGGCAGGTACAACCGTGGACTTCTGAGAGATCCTTCACTTTCTGGAGCTGCAGCCAGAGCCCAATGAGATATTGTAGGACATCTCAAACAGTACTGTATGCACATGTTGAGGTAACTCAATCCCACTATATTTCACGGGCTGTGAAATTTCAGGCGTGATGGACAATGCTTTCAAAACAATCAAAAAGTGCAGCATCAGCAATAACAGAGTGCTCGCAAATGTCACGTAGCACAAAATGGTCGAGGCCGGAAGGCACCACTGGACATCATCTAATCCACCCCCTCCTCCTCAGAGCAGGGTCAACTACAGCAGATTGCTCAGGGCCATGTCCAGTTGAGTTTCCAAAGATGGAGACCCCTCAGCCTCTCTGGGCCTCCTGTTCCCACTTCTTGTTGTTATGTAAACAATGCTCTAAATGATGCATTTGCCAACAAAGCTCTAAATCACAGCAGAACAGTTTCTCACTAAATAAACACTGATGGAAAACAAGTCATGGCAGATTTTATAGGAATCTGTCTCTGAGTTTAGCTTTGAGTTCAGCAGATAGAAAGAGAAGTAAGGCCTGTGCCATGTTCAAATGGGAAATCGCAGAAGGAAGCCCCATGGAGAGGACTGGGAGAAGCCGTACGCTCTAGTGGAATGAGCAAGTCCAGAAATCCTGCACCTTTAACTCTAGATGTACCAATACTTTGTCACATTGCTTTTAAAATGAGGGGAAGCAACACCCATGTTACCGGAGGACTATAAAAGTTAGGCATTATCTTTCTACCCACATAGCATTGCGTAAAACACAGTGGCCTGTCCCCACAGCTGTAAGTCTGTCCAATTTATCGCTACGACAGTCATTTGGCACCCCACATGGAATAATGTGATACCCATTTATAGCTGGGTTGACAGTGGTTGTCCTTCACCACAGGTCAAACCTATGCCTTTGGATCTCACTTGTCTGTGACGCTGGGACAAATAGTAAATGTACTTGATGAATGATAAATGCAACTTTATTAATGCTGCAGGAAGTGTGAGAGCAGCCCTACAGCTGCTGCTTCTTTCTAATTTGAAAACATCAACCTATCAGGCAAGGCACTGGCAAAGATGCAGTCTTTTTTGAGATCTAAAATGGATGTTCTTGCTGTGATGGTCGTTAAGGACCTTTAAAGTAGGAAAAATGTAGGAAGGTTTAGATAGCCCTGGAGTTTGTGCAAAATTCAAAGCCAGATAATAATATACATAAGAATTTCAGCTAGTGAAATGCCACTCTATTCTATTATGTCATTTTTTTATGCCTGCTGACAAGAACTTTAATGGAGATCAAAGCATTTTCAGTAGAAATAGAAAGATCTTTTCTGAGATTGTATTTATATTTATTTACAGCTTGTATGTCATCTTAAAGCTACCCTCTCCTGGAAGAAAGTCTACTAAAATTATTGGAAAATAGTAATTTTTGCTTGAATTCTGCAGAAAGACTTGATTTCATTTTTTGATTACTGTTTGTTCATGTACACAGCAGACACAATATCGCTGTACTTCCTTTTGATTCTGTCATCCTGCTCTAATGACTGATTTGGGAAGGTACAAATATCTATTAAAAAAAAAAATCCTTAGCTCCAAATAATTGTCTTCACAACAAGAAATAAAAAGGGTTGGTTGTGGTGTCCACAAAGACACATGACACCAGTGCTTTTGCAGCACAAATTGTATGTGGGTGTGGAAAGGTGCCCATTTTTTAAACATGCTAAGATGCAGAATGCCTCGCTGGGAAGAGGTGCTGATGAGTGCTGGCTGCTTTGTCCTTCACTCCAAAAATAAGGGCAAAGTGAAGCTATGCCATGAATTTCAAAGGAGCCAAGCTATTGCCCCAGAGTTCCTTCCCTGATCTGGGACACCCCCCCACTCCTTTAAAAGCAACAACAAAACCTACATAACTTGTATTTTTTTTTTAAACCTCACAGTCTTGCACCTCCACTAGCTTCTCCTGCAAGCTATCTGGCTCAGCAG
>NW_008824468.1:406880-414313 GCF_000699105.1 Pygoscelis adeliae | reverse complement strand
AAGAGAGTCCTAAAGGTTTCCTTCATAACAAAGGGATGTCTCCTTTCCCTCCCAGGAAGCTCCATGGGAATTGCCACGATTCAAACTTAAGAGTAAAACGAAAAAGTGTGTTTATAAGGAGATTTTTGCTTTTCCTCTCTGTTGGGTCTTTTTTTCCCTGCCTTTCAACTGATTTGGGACAAAGATGCAAAATGATGCATCGTATAATGTGTCTGAAGGTTGCATTCACATTCGCTTTATCATCACCGCTGTAAGCATTTGAGCAGTTGAAGGTTGCTGTGAAATGTTTACGCGAGGCATATCTCAACCCCAAAGGTGCGGGGAAACTGGAACCCAAATGCATGTTTCTGAGGCCTCACGAGAGCAGGGCTTGCACAGCCAGCTAGGCAGGACACAGCCACCCTCCGGTGACTCCTCAGGCACGTACAAACTGCTGAACAGCTGTTAGCCAGCCGCAGAGCAAAAACCAGAAGATATTCATGGCAAAAAAAACGGTAAGGAAGTAACCTGCCTGGGGACACTTGTGAGCTGAAAACTATGTTCAAATCATGACCTACATTTGGGTCTCCAATGATAACGGGCTGGATTTAGCTTCCCTGCTGATGCTGAGGGCTGGGTCTGCACACACAGTACTGACCTGGCAGCCAGGGGATGTGGGCTGTGCCTGGCTGGCGGAGGGACCGAGGAGCCAGAAATAAATGAGCGGTTGATGTCATTCACTCATCTCCATCTTTGAACAATTTTGAGCGAATAACTGAAAAAGGTAAATTATTCATATGGAGCTATTCTAAGCTCAGAGTCATGCAGGCACCTGCTTTAACTAGAATGGGAATTGTGCCTGTGCTGCTGAGGGCAGAATTTGACTTTTACTTTAATTGATGCAATTGTAAGACGTAATTCAAGGCAAATCGCCTATAGAAAGCCCCCAGAGTGAAAGCAGCATTCAAAGTCACAGTGTATAAACAGCTGGGGGTGCGAACAAGGCAATAACTCTCTGATACTGAAGCACAGAAGCAAAAATCCAGCGTGATAAATAACTCTCATCTTACCTCCTACTAATAAGTAGCTATTTGGGAATAGAGTTTTGGCTTGCATAAGAGCTCTAGCATGGCCAGAGTGGAAGAGGTCAAATATCCCATCTGCATACACTCTGACGGGTCTGTCAACTGTGGAGAAAGAAATACAACAGTGATTTTTCAGACCCAAAACAAGTTGCACTTAATTCTACCAGACAGGTTTTTGTTCCCAGATAAGATGATTGTGGAGATTTACCCCAGTTCTGATGTTCAAAATGCACCAGGGGTGAACTCGCAGTGTTTTATCCTGCTCGTTACTTGTTCTTCTCTGTACTCTCTGCTGTTTTCTCTCAGACTTAGCCTATTTATTATCATCCATCATCCCCGTATTCTAATTTAGCAAAAATGTCATCTTCCTGCCTCATTCGGAGTTCCACCATATGTCTTGTTCTCTTCTCTCTGCCTTTCTAGCCAGTTCTGCTTCCTGGATTTTTTCAAAATTTTCCTTATTTTTTCCTATCATCTCCCTTTTCCTCCCCTCTTGTCTGTGACTTTTTTCCACAGCTTACTGCTGTAAAAATGTATTGCTTACCTCTTCCACATAAACCTTTCGCTTCCCTTTTTTCATACTTCCCCCAAGCTCTTCTCTTCTCTCTAACGAGCCTATCATTTCTTTTTCTCACCATCCTCCTGCTATCACCCTTATAACTCTTGCTTTCTGTGCGACATCTTCAGCAGCAGCCTCCAGACAGAAAAAGGACTTGCTTTACCAAATGACACGCCTGACAGCTGTGCCATCTCCAAGCAAAAGGACAGCGGAGATGAGAGCAACAGAGCTTCAACCCCCATGGACAGTGCTTCAGAGCCACAGAGAGATGTCTCTGCTGTCAGGACACCCAAGGGTCCACGGGAGAACATTGTTCCTTGCAGAGCTGACTGGAAAGCTGCAGCTTACCCGTATAAAGTGTATGTACTTTAAAAGCTTATTTTAAATAAGATAAGTGATATAATAAATAAGATAATGTGAGATAAGTATACGAAGGCTTTTTTTAAAGAATCTCTTGGAATTTAGGGGGGCTGAAGTAGGTATTTGGGACTTTATGTGAAATCATCCTGTTTCCCCAGCCCAATCACAAAGGCAGGTCTGGAAAAAATGTCCAGAAAAAGAGTTCCAAAATCAGGCATGTTTTTTTTTCAAAGGGCAAATGACCTTGAAGGCCCCTTAAGGTCTGATGTAATCAACAGAAACATCAGAGAAAGAAGAGGTTTTCCAGCATACAGAGGCAGTACGGGAAGAGAATCCAGGAGGTAGCCACTACACAACACAATTTTCAGGCTGGCTGGAGTGGACTGGCAAGCCTTCCTTGCAACCAACATGCAGACATCCACGAAAACATCAAACTCCAACTTGAAACATTTTCTCCTGTTGTTTCCCTAGCAGAAGATAATGGTCCTCTAGTTACTGGTTTCTTCCCCATTACCTGATAGCACCAGATACCAGGCCGGCCTTTCTGCTTCCAAGTGGAAGGCACAAGTGAGCATTGACAGATGTTTGTAAGGGAGAGCTTTGGTCCCAGGGTCCCAGCACCCATGGTCCTGCCGATGTTGCTCTCTACACATACCTGGTGTTCCCAGGCGGGCTTGTGCAATCGTTAGCTTCTCATGGGGGGCTTGGCACTGACAGCTTGTTTCATCTGCAAATGGAGCAGGTGCCGTCAGAGTCTGGAAGGGGAAAAAACACAAAGAAAGTAAGCTTGGTTTTTCCATCAAGTAGTTAAAAAAGAACCATTTAGCTGTGGCAGGATGCTGTAACCAGGCTTAATGCTGTTTTTTTCCCTGGGGATTTTTGCTTTTTGGTCACCCCAGAGCATACACAATTCACACAAGGTAAAATTATGAGGAAAATAAAGCTTTCCAAACACATCATGCAACTTAATTCTTTGTCTGTTGAGAAGTTCAAGCACTTTTGGGGTAGGTGCAGGTTCATAATTTTTCTTTTGCAGGGCAAAGTCAGGTTTGATGGCCCAAGCAGCATAATCCTTGGTTTGGTCTCAGTAAGTCCAAAGGCCCAAGATGCAAAATGTATTCTGCTATGTGTAAATAATAGCTGGAAAAACTAACTGGGATTTAGAAAGCTGCAAATGGGCCACCTCCTCACAAGCACCAGCTCCTCCCACTGACAAGACATCAGTACAGATGATTGAGACTACAGGTGGTTTTGTTGTGTCTTTAATCAGAACCTTGTATGATTTTGAGGAGCCATTCAAAATAAAGCCAAGACTGCAACCAAAAGTCCCGCCTAACTAGAGCTAACTGAGCTGCAACTCCTTCTCTGGTCTGACACATACTGTAATAGTACTAAAATGGTCTAACTGTGATCAGAGCACCACAAGGGTACTTGCTCTGAAGAGCTTATAACCTAAAGATATAAGAGAGAGAGTGAGGATGTGTGAAGAATGACATGGCATTATCTGTCAGGAAACTTGATTACAGAAATGGCATTTTCTGCCCATGCCTATATAGGAAGTTATCAGCGATCAGAACCTCCGATACTTACTATCTGCCATATGGTCCGATATGAAAAAACATGCTTCTACTGCTCTTGGCTTGAAATCTTTATGATATCATAGAAACAGCAAACTACCATGAGCTGAGTTTTGGTTTGCTTTGTTTTTGTGAGATGAGGTGGTAGTTGAGACAAGCCAAAGGAAATCTATCCCTTTGCCTCCACCATGATTTAGCTGGGACCTCGTGGCCTTGCAGCAGTGGCTTGCTTGGGTTTTGACAGTGACTACATGTGTGATGTACAGTTGTCATACCAGTTTGAGCACCCACGGTTGATCGTAACAAAATCTCTTGTTCACTTTACACTTTTCTTCAGCTTTTAGATGCTGAATGCTTAATCACTGAGCATTTATTTTCTTTAGCATCCCTGAGACACTTTAAAACATGTCATGCCTAATTGCTGCTGACCTCTGGGCTCACTGGCTTGTTGCATGGAAAGCTCAGAGGACAGTAGTAAAAGAGCAACAAAGACTTAAAGATTCATATCCAGCTCTTTCTGCTGATTTACTAGTCATTTTGTTTACCGAAAGTGCTAAAATTTTACGTAGATTTCTTTGTTTTCTCCTTCCCTTTTTCTTTCCTTTTTTTCATAATCTCAAATCATCATTGTTAGTATCTTAGTGATGAAAATCACAGCATCTCTGCAGGGACAAGGTTAAAAATGGAGAAACTATGACCAAGTCCAAGTTTCTGCCTGGGTTTCACAGACGGGAACTGTTCATCGGGCCACCCATGCCGCACAGCGTAGAACATTACACATAATCATACCGTGCCAGCTCCTTCCTTTATTTTCTAAATACTGTCTTTTTGCTTCTGGCTTTGCAATCGCTGTGTGCTAACCTGTCTTTTTATCTCCAAGCAAGGTCAAGTTACACGGCAGCCCATACAGCCTGGTTCCCGCTGGGATAAAGAGGAAGGCAGAAATGTTAAAACAGTAATGGCTATGGTCTGAGGCCTGCAACGGGTAATCAGATCCTAGCTTGGCAGAGGCTGTTTCCTTGGAGTTTATTTGAAGAAAATAGGCCTGGTTTGCAGGAAGATTCCTCCCCCCCCCTGCCCCGGCAAACACAGTGGTGCTTTTTACCCATATAAATGCCTTTGCAACACCAAGATTTTTCTTTCGGTCTTTGCTCAATGGCGAACAACCTCTGTTAGCTTCCCATCAGTCCAGCTTTTGTAAATGCTCACCGTTAAAGCCCACTTTATGGTCGAGGGCTTAGAACCAGACCTGTCAATATTCCCATTACTCTGTGACCTCTCCAGTCACTGGATATGAAAATACATTAAAGAGAACAGATTAAAATCAGCAATATTCTATCAAAGCCGTGTAGAGAAATGCATAAATACCATGTGCTGACAGATCAAGGGAAATACAGCAACAGCTTCCCAATGAGTATCCAATACTATTTCATTTTATCTGGCCTAGAAAAAATGTTGCTGAGCTTAACAAAAACATCTTATGAGTAAAATGAGACCGTTCGGTTTGTATATTATAGCATAAGGTAAAATATTTCAAGAAATTATTAAAAACCAGAAATAATTTATCAAACCTCTTTCAGTTTGTATATAATTACTTGTATTCCTTCCAGTTTCTTGTCAGTAATAACTAGAATTGGGAGAAAAGAGCAAGTAATTTATATAGCAGCATTTTCATTTTGGTTAATCCATTAAAGTACTTTTAGAAATTTGCTATAGTTTTGCCAATAATCAGATGGTTAGACAAAGACTTTGTGCAAATGTACATCTGTCTTCTCTGACAGATTTTTCCCTTCATCTGTGCCTTCTTTATTTTCTAGGCATTTACATTTTGTGATTAGTCAAGCAAGTCAAACTAGCCTCGCATATTGGACCAAGGTAAGCTTCTGAGATCTGCATCATCCGGTAGTAGGGTGCTCTATAGCCTAAGCGTGAATTCAGTGATGAATTACCTCATTTTGTTTGTTCAGCACCTGCCTCCTCCTTGTATTATTTGATATTCTTGTACTGGAACCTTCAGTAAATTCATCCATAGTCACCTATTCCCCGCCTCTCATGATTTCCTAGTCCTCTCTCTTTTCTCCCCTCAGTCACGTTTTCCAGGCTGAAGAGCTTTACCGTGTTTATTTGTTCCTTGCATGGAAGCCGGTCCACAACTTTGATTATTTTTGTTGCCCTTCCCTGTTAACTGCAAGGTGGTTTATACAGTGCTTGAACTGATTAACTCTTCCAGTTTCTAGAGCTTTAATAGATAGGAATAGAAAATTATTTACATGGTGCTCACACTTTGTGGTTATCTTTGATGACATAAGCACCTTACACCTGGTGTCAGCAGGGAGACCTTACTTTCATTTAAGCAGTCCAAATGCCATATTGTTACTGTATTATTAATATGCGGTGTCTAGAGAAAGCCTATTACATGTCATAAATGGAGAAATCATTGTAATATTAGGACTCGTTAGTGACATTTACTTCAGAAGTTGTTAAAAAAACTCTTGCAGTTTTTTAATAGGAAATAAAAGTCCTATTTCCTGGGAATGAAGATGCTGTATTCAATTATAATTAAATTCACTTCCTAAAAATGAACGTATGCGAAAACATCATATCCAATAACCCTAGCATATCAGAAGCCATTCATTCTATGTCAAGTTTAAACAGTGTCTTACTTGCATTCTCACAAATTTGCAAAATAACTGAATGATGCTCAATAAACTTCAGGAAATTAAAAGATGGAAAGTAAGTAAAGGGGGGCTTCCTAGCAAATGCCTCACAGCTCCATTTGCACCCAGTAACGACTTTGTAACCCCCGACTACATTTAATGAGACAGTAGCCCAGAGAGGAGAGTACCGTGTGGTAGGCAGCACTGAGCTGGTTCTGTGGCTGGGATACTTTATGAAGAAACCCTACATGACAGCTAGAAGCAGCTTATTTTCAGGTGTATCTTGATGCTGCCTTTTTATTATCACTCTTCATAGTCTCTTAGGCTACTGTAGCCATTTAACTTAGCTGCTGGTCAGCAGATAAACATTCATAGCTTATGTTTCCAATGGATTAAAAGGAAAGTGGTCGGTGATTTGTAGAGGAACAGGAGTCGTACCGCTGAAAGAACAGGTCAAAGCACCTCCACACCCTCTCTTTTGTTTACAGCCTGTAATAGGAAATAATTAGTTGTGTTACTGTTTGCTTGATTTCTGTATGGTTGTTGGCTGTTTTTTTTTTTTACATAGCAGCAAGGAAGACAGAAGTATTTTTTTAAATGGGCAAATGTAGACCCATCTATGCCATAGTGCATCTGCCATTATAACTCTGCCTGCAGGGTAATTGCATGCAACATGTGCTAATGGAAGGAGCTACTCTTTTTTTTCTTTTTTTCTTTTTTTGTTGATTCACACAGCTACACTACCTCCCTCACCATGTGCCATAGACAAAAACATTGCTCTCTTGGTAGAGAGAATAGTTGTATTGCCATGTAAGAGGGACAACACGGCAGGGCATAAGCAATCTGGGACATTCCTGGAATGCGTCGATGATAACTTCCTTCTCCAAGTGGTAGAGGAGCCAACAAGGAGAGGTGCTATGCTGGACCTTGCTCTCACCAACAAGGAGGGGCTGGTGGGGAATGTGAAGCTCAAGGGCAGCCTGGGCTGCAGTGACCATGAAATGGTGGAGTTCAAGATCCTTAGGGTACCGAGGAGGGTGCGCAGCAAGCTCACTACCCTGGACTTCAGGAGAGCAGACTTTGGCCTCTTCAGGGATCTGCTTGGTAGAGTGCCATGGGACAAAGCCCTGGAGGGAAGAGGGGCCCAGGAAAGCTGGGTGACGTTCAAGGATCACCTCCTTCAAGCTCAGGAGCGATGCATCCCAACAAAGAGGAA
>NW_008824468.1:396622-404804 GCF_000699105.1 Pygoscelis adeliae | reverse complement strand
AGCCCTCAGCATAAGAAAGACACGGACCTGTTGGAGTGGGTCCAGAGGAGGGCCACGAAGATGATCAGAGGGATGGAACACCTCTCCTATGAAGAAAGGCTGAGAGAGTTGGCGTTGTTCAGCCTGGAGAAGAGAAGGCTTTGGGGAGACCTTATTGCAGCCTATCAGTACTTAAAGGGGGCTTATAAAAAAGATGGCAGCAAACTCTTTAGCAGGGCCTGTTGTGACAGGACAAGGGGGAATGGCTTTAAACTAAAGGGGGGTAGATTTAGACTAGATAGAAGGAAGAAATTTTTTATGCTGAGAGTGGTGAGGCACTGGCACAGGTTGTCCAGAGAGGTGGTGGATGCCCCATCCCTGGAAACATTCAAGGTCAGGTTGGACGGGGCTCTGAGCAACCTGATCGAGTTGAAGATGTCCCTGCCCATGGCAGGGGGGTTGGACTAGATGACCTTTAGAGGTCCCTTCCAACCCAAACTATTCTATGATTCTATGATGATTTTGCCATCAGCAAAGGTCTAAGAAAATTTCAGATCTTGAACCAGTATAGCTACACAGGCCAAAACTTGGTAGAGCAGGCTGGGCCTGTGCTTATAAAACAATTAAGCTGGTAGGCAAATTCTGTGGGAGGTCTGATGCTGTAGTCTCCTTTTATCTCAGAGGCAGTATTTAAAACAGATAACTCATTTCACTGGAACAAATCACGTGGGTAAGATCTACTCATATGAGGAAAGATTATTTTGGGAACCTGCTCCTGATGTTGGCAAACAATAATTACAGAGCAGGAAACACTGACATCAGTTTTAAGGAACATTTAAGAGAAAAACACTACCAAAACTCTTCAGAAGGAACTAAAAATACATGCTGAGTTTCCGAGGTATGAATACCCTTTGCAAGTGGGAAGACTATGTTAAGGACTACCAAGGTCTTCTCTTAGAGGTGCAGGGAGTCAACACTGTGAAAAATGAAAACCATGTTGTCTCATGTATTACCTTTGGTAACCTTGATCCAAACAGGTAAATTTATAAGCAATTAAGTTGTAATTGAATGTTACTGGTGGGTGCCTCCAGGTAAACTTTCCACAAACATTTCCAATATTAATGCATGTATCAAAAGAAAATTTAGCCTGCGCTCCCACAGTTCTGCTGACTCAGGGAGGTGGATGTAAACTAAAAATAAGGCAAACTAACCTAATAAGAATAATAACTTAAAAAAAAATCTGTTTGCAGGCATTCCAAATTGCCTTATTCTCAGTTGCTTTTTCTGGGCTTTATCTTCAATCAAATATACTTTGTCTGTCATTAGTATTAAGTCAGTAATGATTATGTGCAAGATGCAATTACAAACTGAAGATGTAATAGAAGAAAAGAGCTTTCACTGCCTTCTCAAGAAGCACAACGATGTATATATGTACAGATTCATAGATTATGAAACTAGAACAACTATTACATCATCTAGTCTAATATTTGCAAAAGGCCAAAGAATTTCGTTACAAGATTCCTGCGTGACAGCCATGACTTTTGACTGAACTGGAACACATTATTTAGAAAATAAAATCCATTCTAGAGCTAGGATGGGCCCCAAGTCAAGCAGAGCTCAAGTGAAAGAACTGCCGAGGAAGCACCTCAATCTCCATGAACACCAGTTGGAAAAGAAATGTGACCCTCGGCAGCTTACCCACCTGAGCCCGCTCCCCTGGCACAGCTGGAAGGAGTACTGCGTACAGGTGACCCAGGTAGGACTCACTGAAAGAACAAACTGCAGCTAAGGCGGCGTGCAGCCTGTGAGCCTAGGCGTCCTCCTGTCCTGATGGCTAGAGATTTAGCCAAGCTGTCAGATGTCCCAACACTCAGGAGGGATATGTAGTATTTCAGGATAAAGAAGTACGCGGCTCCTTCAACAGGGCACTGGTTACCAAGCGGCAGCCATCGCTGCTTGTTACCAAGCGATGTTACCAACCTTACCATCGCAAAACGAGGACGTTGCAACGGGACTTCAGAACCCAACTGGCCGTAGTGCGTTTGCAATTCAAAGCTGAATGGCAGGTGCTTGCTGGCCCACGAGTAATGCTGAGGGTTGGCCATGGTCAACAGACCAAAAATGTGTAACCACTGCTCTAATGCCACTCTGTGTTTTATTGATCAATCCAGAAACTGGACATAATGTCAGTTCATATGTTTTGGATTTCTAATACCCATTTCTTTTTACTTGTACATTACTGTACACACCCGATGTATGGCTAAGAGGCCCTAACTTCAGCTTTAACGTAGGCAAGGGTTAATCTACCGAAATCAACTGAGTTATAGCTAAGCTATCGGGTGAATTTGGCCCAGTATTCAATCTCTGCTTGTGCTTCTACATAAAGATACTTAACATCTATCAATTATTTCATGTCAGATGTAGGACAGCATTTTGTATAAACCGTTACTCAAAATAGAGCTATGTTGAAGCAAAAAGCCCCTATTTTTCCTCCCACACAGGAGGCACGTACTCTCTGCAGTTCCCCAGCTGGCAGGCAGAAGCATCCTGGGAAGAACTATTCTCCCATAGGGAGTGCACTGGGCTTCTCTACCAGATCCCCGATTCATCCACTGCCTTTCACAAAAGCTTTTCACCTTATGCCATCTGTCTACGTGTGTGTAGGAAAGGAAAGCAGATTACGTGGAAACAAAGGTATAAGCACATATTGGGATAGACAGTTCTGGCTGCACTGAATGTCTGTGCACAATCCTGGATGTGTGGTTATATGCTACACGTACTTCTTGCCCATGTAGTTAGTATTTGGCTCCTAATTCTGTATTTCTTCTGCTCCACATCCATGTATGTGTTGGGTTTCTTTTTACATCTTACACATATGTTACATCATAATGTTGTTTATGTTTTTGAGGAGGGAGCAGAGAGAATCTACTTACAATGGTTTTGTACTCCTTTTTAAACATATGATACAAACCTTCATAGTAACGACCACAGCACAGTTTAAGAAATTGGTAATATTCTCCTAATAAAAGCTGCTTCTAAAATAGCATTGCATATATGCATTTGCAAGCAAGGAATGCAATACACAGAATGTAACATTTTCTCCCTGTGTTTATGTGTCATTTGTGACTCCTGCAAAAATATCTGTAGTTCTGTATGTCTGATGAATACGTATTGCAATATGTTTTTGCAGAGACTACGGCATTTCAGAACGTATACCAATTGCATGTCCTTTGATGTAGTAAAGGGAAATCACAGCAGATTTTTGGTGTCTACGGGCAATTAGTTTTTTTTAAGTGCGGCAAAGATTGCTACATATCCCCAAGCACAAACCACATTTGGCATGTTTTTATGGGTTTGTGCTTTTACATACTGGCCAACATTTATGAAAATGAAAATTAATCCAGAGCGAAACCCAAACTTGTAAAGGACCAAAAAGATATCTGGTCAAATAAAGTCATTTTGGGTTCCTTAAATGTAAGGCTATTTATATATGTATTTATGCTTAGTTCCGCATTGAAGTAAACAGATGGCAGACCCCCTAAGTCATAACATCACGTGAGAGAGAAACAGATGCATGGGACACTTTTTAACCACAATAAAACCCCCTAAATTCATCACTAGCTCCTCTGATTAAAATTGCATATACTTTCCAGTGATACAGGAAAGATAAATATGAAGATCTATGGAAGCTCATGGAAATAAAACATCTGAAATAATTCTAGAGGTTGCATCAGACCCTCTCAAAACACTGTTTGCAAATATGAAGGGAGTAAGGCATCCAGGGATGAAAATATAGGAATCCAAGGCATGCACACTTTTCTTGCAATTATTTCAGATTTTGTGCTTAACATTTCATTGCTTAACAGCAGCAACAAGGAAATTGTCTAAAGGAGTCTAATGCCCCCTTAAACCATTATACAGCACCAGTGAGTGAAAGTACTGAAATGTTCTCCTCTATCCTTCAACAAAATAAATAGAAAACCCCAGTGTTTTCCAAGTGTACTTGAATAATTTGAAAAAATTAATTCATGTACTCTCATGTCTTCTAAAAAATCAATAAAATAAACAAAACGTTAAAGCAGCTGATACCTAAAATGACGTGAGAGCTGTGATCTTCAACTGTACCTGAGTCTCATTCTCTGAAGTACTGTAGATTCAGTGGCCCCAAGATATTTGATACCTAATTCCTATTGAACTGTAGAAGTCTGTAGCCTCTGAATCTCAAGACAAGGCAGTAGAAGTAAATCCGGGCTTGGGAGCAGGCACTGGGATTGCCAGGGTGAACCTCAAATGGCCCTGATACTTCCAGTGCCTTGGCAGAACATGTTTTATCTGCCATATGGATAGGTCCTAACTCTCCACCTAGTCTGTCCTTGCAAAGGTGATGCTAAGCAGAAAAAACTAGTTGGGTACTTCCACACAGGGCCCCGATGCCCCTTCCTGCACAGGCAAATGGCATCTGGCCACAGCTCAAGCTGCCTGAGAACAGGCGTCGGACGGTAGCACGGATGTCACGTAACCATGATCTCAGGAACAGCCCGGTATTCCTCGGATCACATTGCCAAGGGCAGAGCAGACGCAGCAAAAAGCACCTATCTGCTTCTTTATGTCATCTTGAAGATAGATTCACTTTACTTTAAATTCATGAAAACTGCTGCTAATTCCTGCCTGGCCCTGTACCCACCAACATCCCCGCAAGCACAGCCCAAACCAACCACCTACCTGTCTACTCCCTCTCCTCCCCTATAGTTCACCCTGGCTAATTCAGGTGGTTTTCTGCTTATCTGGTTTCTTAAGATTCCTTCAGTTGTGCCTGACTTTCCCTGTGTGTTGCAGAAAGGCCTGTATTCCTGATTCGGGCTCAATCTCACATTAGACTCAAAGCACAACGAGGTAGGTACTGCGATGGAAACGTACGTTTCATTGCCCTGCATTCCCTTAGCTGACCTAACCCTAAGGACTTCAGCCAGTTTTGAAAATAAGACATTGGTACCCAGGTCCCAACGGTACTTTCCCAGATGTTTCCACTGAGGCCTGTCTTGGATGACAGAGAGGTGAAATACGAGGAAAAGAAGCTCTCAGCGTGTTCAAGGGAAAGATGAGACCAAGCAGTAGGTTTTGAAGTTTGTTTTCAAGTAAGTTTCGATGTGTATTTGGTTTGCTTTATCTGCAGCACTGTCCTTATAAATTGCCATTGTTTCCTTTTATGAAAGACACTATCTGGAACTCTCTTCCTGAACAAAGTGTGTTGAAATGCCTGTTTGTTTCTTTCAGGGTGAGGATTGGTAATTCTCAAGGTGCACACCGATCCTTCAAGGAGCTGCCCACGTGTGGGACCAAAGTCTTGTGGGACTAAAGTCAAACTCTTGATCCCAAGGGACATAAATACATTATTAAAAAATAAGCAAATCATTTCACAAGGCTTTGTACTTACTCTTTGGTATTTCCTCCTATGGTATCTCTGCCATCCAGTTAATCTAAGAGCTTGCCTCACTTACGGGCCTTTTTAGTACAGACGCACGCAGGCAAACCCCAACGCTGGGATTCCCATTCTGAAGTTATATTTATTTTCTTAACAAAAATTGCTTCCTAAAAATGAGCCTATATTAAGAACTTGAAAGCCCAGATAATTAATTTTGAGATCCACAGCCCAGCAGTGCTCTACAGCTTGTTGAACGTTATCCAGGGGCAACTGCCATACCTTGAATGTGCAGCATGATATCACCGGCAGCGATGTTTATCCCATTTAAAACAATGAAAGCCCCCATGACCAAACCACGGGTATCCTAGGGTTTAAGTAGGAGAAGCAATGCTCACTTAAAAAAATGGATGGGACAGCGGTAGATGAGAAAGTGGCCTAAACCAGCAGTTTGGTCCAGACGAGAAACGGATAAATGCAAAACTATACAAACCAGGATTGGAGAAAGGCTATTTGTGGGGGGTTTTTTTCTTGACTACAAAACTGCTAAAATCGCCGCTGTGGATAAAGCCTGCGACTCTAATTGGTTTGTTTCTCCGTTGTGCATTGAGACTAAGGTACGTGTGTCACTCAGAGAGAGATTTTCCTGGCATTCAGATACGTGGAAGTTGAGAATGTAAAGAAGGCAAAGATTAAGTGAGAGATGGAGCAGGGGAATTGACTGAAGCACGAATGCTCGTTAATGCTCTCGTTGGTTAAGAAAACCCAAAGAGTGTCTTGGGAAAAAATTAATGGCAATTTATATCACAACAGTACTAGGCACTGGAAAACATCGGGTTTCAATACACATTGAAACTTACCTGAGAATTGCCTTCAATGTCCCCTGTTTTCCTGCTCTTTGAAGGATACAGGGGTTTTCTTTAGTCCTACTGTGACACTTCCTGCCAAGCTAGCAGACTCCATAGCCTAAAATCAGAGGATCTAGTGGCAGATATCCATTAAAAATATTCACAGTTTTAAGGCTTTAAATAAATAATTCTTGTTTTAATGAAAAGGACGACAACTGTTTCAGAAAAGAACTAACCCCCTTTTCATCTTCTAAAATTCAAGCTGATTCTGAAGTTATATTTCTTTTCTTAACAAAAATTGCTTCCTAAAAATGAGCCTATATTAAGAACTGGAAAGCCCAGATAATTAATTTTGGAGATGCATAATAACCAATGAACAGCATTAAAAAGTCATCCGTAAATATCACAGACTTTACTTGCCACCAGTTGTATCACTCTGAGGTACCAAAGCCATCCTGAGGTACGATCCTGAGGTCCAGGATAATAAAACAATACTAAAATGTTAACCGAGACACCCTCTTTCATTTGTATTAATGAAGTAAGTGACGTGGTTACTGGCCCACCACTGTACCTGCTGCCTTCAAAGGAGTGGGATCAGAGAAAGTACTGAAGATCTTAAAAAAGATCTGATAGGAACTTGATATCCATGTTATTAGATCATCTGTCAAGGGATGATGCACTTTAACTCTTCAGGACACCCACTCTGAATTCTTCTCACTTAAGACATAACTTGACTACTCTTGCTTGCATCACTCCTCATGCTCTAACAAGTACGGTGTATTGCCTTATACTTCACCAGGCAAGTCTTTTTTTGCCTGAAGATAACGTAGGTCTGCTGACTGACAAAATACCACTTTATAAGGACACACTTTCCATAAATCTTTATTCAAAATGTCTCCACTGTCCATTATTGATACTCAGGAAGATCTAAAACATCATAATGAATTCCTGTTTTATTCACGTACTCTAGCTGTCACCTTAATTTCCAGAGAAATTATACTGGAACGCATGATACTGTAAATACTGGCATCATATTGTCACTTCTTTCTTTAAAATCTTTTAAAATGTCAGACTACATGGAGTAATATATTCAAGCGGGTTGTTGTATCTGAGCTTTTGACAGAGAAATCTTAGACAGTCTGTACGAACACACTGCAGTAACAACACGTGAGCTAACTTCCCCTATTAAAACGGCTCCAAAAGCCTTCCATGAACAAATTAACAGTCGTCTTTAAAGTTGATTCTAATTAGAAGTGGAAAACATTAATTTAGGTCAGCTCCAACAACTGTTGCTGTTTCTTGTCATATCAGAACAATGTCTCAACTGTAGCATTGAATTTAATTACTGAAGTTTGATGTTTAAATATGTTTTAATTAGGACTGTGATTGAATTCTGGTGTTAAATCTAATTTCCAGTACCAAACTGTTGCATCAATCATGCACTTTCAACACCTTGATGCTGTCTCTGCATCTCTGTGTATGCAAACGGGTCTTGTTATTCTTTTTCTACCGCCTTGCCAATGGTGCATACCATGTCGGGGAAAGGAGTGATCATTCCTGACAGGAATGATAAAAGGTTTCAATAAAAAGCAAGGAAACATTCCAATTATTTCAAATTACCCCTTGAAAAAAGGGCAGCTCTCAGAACCTTAACTCTTGGGGCGCAGCAGCCTCGTGAAGTTGCCTGCAGGATCTGAGGGAGCCTTGCCTCACCTTTAACACAAGACCACCAAAGGAGTTTATTTTTACCATCACTCCCCTGGCTCTTCCTCATCCTCCCGACCCCCGGAAAACCGCGGCTCTCCAAGACTCTCTCCCTTACGCATCCCGAATCCAATAGGAAACTCCCCACTGGGCTCTGAAGTTGAGAAAAGTGGGCTTTACCATTCCTGGGTGCGCGAAACCTGGCCGAGGGGCCGGCCGCAGGGCTCGGCGG
>NW_008824468.1:380467-394941 GCF_000699105.1 Pygoscelis adeliae | reverse complement strand
GGAGGGTGGGCCAGGAGCGGCCGCCCGCTTCCCCTCCCTGGGGAGGAAAAAAGGTGCTGGGAGCGCCTCTTCGGAGCAGGGCTGAAATGTCTGGGCATTGCCGTGCATGACGTGGTTTTCAGTCAGCGACGACGTCAAAAGAATTCAGGGGACAGGGGTGCGTTTCTTTCAGAAATACATATTCACTTCGGCTTGTGTTGAGTTCCCAGGCAATGCTTTTGCAAATTCGTGGTACTAAAGAAATGAAGTTGCTTTTTAGTGAAAGGAATTCTAACAGTTTTGGTAAAAAAGTCATTCTCTTCTGCCAAGAGATGGGTAAAAGGACATAGTTTTAATGGCAGCAGCTCCATCTGCATGCAGCGAAACATTTCCATCACAGCCAAATACATGACAGAGTTCCCATGCCCTTAGTGAGCAGCCTGGCTAATGTCTGCCTGGGAGTCACAACCACATGGCCACCACACGCAGCTGTGGCTTCTACATCGCTGAAATGAAATGCCTGGCCTTCTTACTCTCAAAGAATATCATCAGGATAATATAAAGCCAACGCTTTTTAGAATGGAGAGGCTCCGTTGGCTGTCATTAACCTAGATAGATTCGTTAAAGTGTATTTCAGTAGTACTTAGCTGCAGTGGGCGCTGTGAGCATTGTTTTTAAAAATCGAGCTTCATCAAGGGGCACAAACATGTGAGGCCATCCAAAACCGTGAAGAGTTACAAGAGAACTGTGCCTCGGGACTTGAGAGCTTAATTTCAAACGTCTTATCTTTTGCACATCTGCAAAGGAGGCAGAGTGCAATAGAAAAAAATACATGAGCTATGTGAAAGGGAAAGGGGTAGGTAAGTGAAGAAGAGATGCAAAAGGAAGTAGAAAGAAAAGAGAATCTGAAAAGAAAGAACGAGAGACAAGTCAAGCACAAAGGAAAATACATGCCAAAAGAGGTGACTGAGCAAGGGAAACAGGTAGCCAAACTAACTAAATCTCACAGCTGAATCTGTTTCTCATAACTGAGTTCCTTTATCAGTTATTCTGTGAGGACCACTCACACATTATGGAAAGCATACGCCAGGGAAATGATTAAACCATGATTAACGCAGCACTCTGCCCGAAATTTGTCACTCATTTTCCTGGGAAAAATATTTGCAGGAGTGTTGTGCTGTTAGAAGAATATTTGGACAGCGTGGCTGAGCAGTGTTAGGACTTGAACAGCCAGAGGCAGCAGGTAGCCCTCTTATAAACCCAACCACATACGCCAGCTCTTAAGAGACCGGTGCCGGTGCGCTGAAGGAGTAGCACCAGGTATGGACGTATCCGGGGTCAGTGTCGAGCCGTCCCTGACCAGGCGGACACATGGGAATAGAGGTGAAAGGGAAATGGACCTTCCTGCAGCTGGACGCTTGCCCATAAACTGGAAATGTAAATTCCCTTGCCTTTTATTTATTTGAGCACCACAGGGCGAATTTCATCTTCGCTTTCGTGCTGAGAGTTTGCTATTGGCTCCGGCTGCATTTTGACTCATCTTTTATAGAGGTAAGTTTTTCCATATGCATGTAGCACTAAACAATGACATCTTGCTTGCAGCAGGGTTCTCACCTATCTAAGTTGAGCCAGAATTTCAAAGTGGAAGTGGAATACTTTTCTTGCTGCTTATTTCATTTCCACCTTTGGGAAAGACTTTATTTTTTTTTTCCTTCTGTTTGAACAGCATGATTAAGAAATGTTGAGTACATCATTAACAGAGAGAGAGAGAGTTGAAGTAGCGGCAGAGGGAAGGTTGTGGGGTCTGTCATGTCTATCCAAATGGAGTTTTTCACAGGCCATCTTGGCTCTGATGATCTTAGCCAACGTACGGACGTCTTGAATAAGATATCCTAAATTGCGTCTTCTTCTAGCTGTGGGGACAAAATGGGCTTTCAAAAGGCTGGAGTGTGTCTTCTTTACATAAAATAAATAAATAAATAAAAATTAGGTTTCACTGGAGAAGCTGAGCGGATGGTCTTCTGTAAATCCTTACGAGTCAGCCAACTTCTAAAAGAACATTGGAACAAGAGTGATGGGTGGGAAGGTTCATGCATCTAATTTCTTTTATGTACCAAATGTCCTGCACCAGGCTGAGCACGGTCTCCTGTGCATCCTCCTGCCATTCCTTCAGAAGTAACAGGGATGTATAGCCACTGCCTTTAATGACTGAGCTCTTGGGAACAGATGCTTGGGCTTGGGCTTGAATAGACATCTGAGGCATAAAAATCCCATCCCAGGGTGCATAAATTAACGTTACATGCAAACAAGCCAGGAAACCATGATCCCAATCCTCTTTACACTAATTTCAAGCTCTGAATTGAATAGACAGCAAACAGGGAAAAATCTTAGCCGTTAGGAAGGTTCCCTCTGATATGCGGTGGGGCCTTTTCTATATGGAATTTCAGTTTGCAAACTGGAACAATTAATTCTCAAAGTATGAAAAATATAAAAAAATAATATGTTTAGGTGTTACATTTAAATCCTCTGCTTTCTCAGAATGAAAGTGTTATTTCTCTCTGAGTTTTGTGGGCAGATGAACATTACAGAGACAAATATTCTGTGTAGATTCTTCTATACCTTCAAGCCCTCAAGTTTAAATATCTCCCTGCTTCTTTTTTTTTTTTTTTTCTTTTTCTATTTAGCCATTCATATTTTTAAAGTCTTTTAGTGGAGCACTGATCAGTGCCCACAACTGTAACTGAGCAAGCTTCAATTCCTTGTAGACACCGGCACCTATAAAACCTCTGTCATGCTTTTGCCATATTACGCATGTTAAACCGATTCTAGCAGACTAGCACTGGTAGGCCAACATGGCTGAAACCTGAACATGAATTAATGTGTCCACTTCCCTCAGAGGGGTTCTTTTCTCTATATTTGATGGATTAAGACAAGCAAGAAGCTTACTTCATCAACTTTACTACATCCAGGTTCATAGCTATGCTGTTTAGCGTACACTAATTGCACCCTTATCTTAAGGCAAAATCCCTAGAAGGAGCAACCTGTACTTGGAAATCGTGAATAAAGCCATTAAAGACCTCAAACTGCTTGAGCAGGGAAATGATATGCATTTCACAACTACTTAACAAGGAGTGCTTTCTGCTCCTTGCATTGCATAAAGCAATGATGTAGCCTGCTATCTTCAGCAGAGTACAATGACTGAGATCCAAGCCAATTGCTAACAAGGTATTTTGGCTTAGATGCCCACAGTTGTCCAGAGATATTACTACTACAGAGAAGTTTGTAAATACCCAACAAAGTCTCCAGGCTAAGGATCGCGACATTTGCTTTATTAAAGCAAAGATGCTCCATTATTCTGATGTCCTTTGTGAAAGTAGGGACTGGAACGTATTGCAGCCCCTGGAGAATATTCTCAAGTGTCTGAAGTGCCTCAGTGGATGTCAAGCACTAGTTAGCACAGCAGAAGTTGTATTTAAAATGGTCTTCACATGAGAGAGGCTGCAAGAGTCTTCTGACTCACAAACGAATCATAATGAAGAGAAATAGACCCTCAAGTATTTTCTGTTCAAAAGAACTGTGGAAAACCAGGGACTGGTATGGTTAAACAGTGTTTGACTTTAAAGCCAAACATCTACAGGAAACATCATAGAATAAATTCTTGAATATGTAACACGAGCTGAATTTTGCTTCAATTTATATATTTTGGATCCTGAGGGTTTTAATGACTGTCAACTGCAAGACTTTATAAGATGGAGGAATGGCTTATGTCTGGAGCAGATTAGTTAAAATACTATGTTTCTATGTATGTATGTATGTATGTATGTATGTCATACTAATTCTAGACGCGCGAGAATTAGTAGTCAAAAAATAGCGGAAAAAGATACTTTATTGCTGAGATGATCAGTTAGTTAAACCACATATTTTTAGACTGAGATTAAAACCCCACAATGGTAGAATTTTTTTCCCCACCTGCATAGGTGGGGAAAAAAAGGGAGAGAATGAAAAGTATGAATTTAAATACACCCTATTGGTTTTCACCACCTCCAACACCATTGTTTTGCTGCTTCCACGTAATGTTGTCTGATACTGCAGCTTTAATTCATTTTTAAGCTGTAGTTCGTCATTCCAGTGGAATGCACAGTGCTTACAAACTACCACCTTTTTGTTAGAATAAATAAAAAATATTTCATATTTATGAAATAGTCTTATAGAATTGTATATGGATTAAATCCATAAAGTTTTTTATATGCAATGACAGTCCGTAAATTATGAAAAGTAAAAACATAGGATTTGGCATAACATAGTCTTATACCTGGTTCTTTTCATAATTCCATAGTGGAGATGTGATTTTTAATAAATGCTATATTCTCAGGATACTTGTATAGAATCAAATTAGTCAGTCTTTATAGAAGAGTTTAATTTTAAATGTCATGTTAATTCCAGTATGGTTTATAGATAAATCATCTGAAATCCATAAATTCTTGAAAATAGTGGCTTTTGATGATGCCATTCATCCATGCTTTATAGCACTGTTTTGAACAAGTGGGGCTACCCACGTTGGGGTAGGTTCTTTGTATTCTTGCTCTGTCATGAACTACTTTTATAAGCACTTTTGAAGAAAATGGTGAGAAATTATGGTTGGTTTTTGACCCAGAGGCATGGGTCAAAGAAGACGACCCGTGTCTTCATTTTATTTTTCCACAGTCAGAGAGATGGTCAGTGTGGGCTATGTTAGGTCTGTCTGTCCTGTTATTAGCTTGTTCTGTTGTCCTTGCTAATTTTAACAATCAAGCTTTTAATTATTGGGTTCTCAGGGGAGGATGAGGGATTTCTGGCAGTGGGACTTTCCTGCTCGATGCACAGAGGTTGGGAAGCACTTCAGCTGGCTAACTTCTGTTGGTCATTTCCTTCCCAGAACCCCAGTTATCTAGTCAATCCACTCTTATCATAGAATCACAGATTCATAGAATCACAGAATCATAGAATAGTTTGGGTTGGAAGGGACCTCTAAAGGTCATCTAGTCCAACCCCCCTGCCGTGGGCAGGGACATCTTCAACTAGATCAGGTTGCTCAGAGCCCCGTCCAGCCTGACCTTGAATGTTTCCATGGATGGGGCATCCACCACCTCTCTGGGCAACCTGTGCCAGTGCCTCACCACCCTCAGCATAAAAAATTTCTTCTTTCTATCTAGTCTGAATCTGCCCTCTTTTAGTTTAAAACCATTACCCCTTGTTCTATCACAACAGGATCTACTAAAAAGTCCGTCCCCATCTTTCTTATAAGCCCCCTTTAAGTACTGATAGGCTGCAATAAGGTCTCCCTGAAGCCTCCTCTTCTCCAGGCTGAACAACACCAACTCTCTCAGCCTTTCTTCATAGGAGAGGTGTTCCATCCCCCTGATCATTTTCGTGGGCCTCTTATGGACCCGCTCCAACAGGTCCGTGTCTTTCCTGTGCTGAGGGCTCCAGAGCTGGACGCAGTACTCCAGGTGGGGTCTCACCAGAGCAGAGGAGAGGGGCAGGATCACCTCCCTCGACCTGCTGGCCACGCTTCTTTGGATGCAGCCCTGTTCTTTCTTTCTTATTAGAAAGTTTTTCTCAATGTCTAACCTGAACCTCTATTGCTGCAATCTATTGCCCCTGCTTGTTTTTCTACTGGACACAGAGAACAGATTTATGCTCTTTTGCTTTTTGTATGACTTGTACGGTCAAGATTTTTAAACAATAGTTTGAGGATCTGAAGTAGAGAGCTGACATTCAGCAGGTAGGTTGGTATTTTTGTCACGTCTCTCATGTCTTTTCTAGACTAAACTGCCCCAGTTGTTCCAATAGTTTCTCATAGGTCATATTCTACAGATCTTCTCATTATCCTCCCTGTTCTATTTTGGGTTCTCTATAGATTTCTTGCAGAGTGGTGCAAGCACAGTATTACAGCTACAACTTTACCGCTACCAAGAAATATAATGCTGAGTATTACAGATCTCACTCCTTTATATATCTCAGTATAAACTTCGCCTAAACGAGTCATATTCTATCTGTCCTGCTTCTTATTGTTACAGATAAAATATAATTTAAGAAAAATCTCTTTCCTATTTACATTTAAACTATGTTGTTATCCCTCCTTCCTCTTTTTACCCTCTTCTGGCTTTCGAGATACGCACTCCAATCCCCATAAATCCACACAAAATGAAGACTGCCTTTCTTGCACATATTTGTATTGCACTCACTTCTACCCATTTTCAATCTATCTGGTGCCTTCCTTTTCCCCCAGCTCAATTTCAAACTTCTTGGATTGTTATTCAGTATTCTGTCACACTATCTTTTCCAGTATTATAAGTCTCCAACACTTTTATTTCCCTCCACTGTTCTTGTCAACCTTTATCTTCCCATTTGTCAATTTTTCATGCAAATGCCTTCACAGCTTTTTTCCCCATACTATCTCAAATGCAAACCTGCCAAGAAAAACATCAAAAAATCATACTGTAAACTGCATTCAAGTGATCGTTGGGGATTCATGTTTAATATTTTGGGTACCAAAAACTTAGTAATTGGAGGTTTTAATGATCTGGGTAGAGATACACACTTTATTTAAAACAAAACATGTACTTATGCACTGTAAAATTATTATCTGCTAGCTAGTGTAGCTTTTACTAGTTGTTAAGATTGTTTTACCCTAAGATCTGGTTTCAGTTGCTTATAACTTCGCCACCTTTGAAACTTTTGATCTGACGTATTACTGGCTGGGCATCTTCTGCCCACTGAGCAGTTATGGACAACTTCGACCAGCATAATGCAGCTGTTTCTGGACAAGAGATTGCGAATACCCTGCAGATATTTTGGGGGCTTTTTCTTTGAAAAACAGGACAATAAACCATCTTTTTTTATATTAAAAAACCCCAAACCTCATTTAGTCAAAGGCTACATTTGCTACTTTTTTGATAGACTAATTTAAATAAAAGGGGGGAGGGAAGGGGCAAAGACTTCCTAAAGAAATTCCGTTTTGTAAAAACAGAATGAGGGAAGTTAAGATGTAGACTGTAAAGAATCAACTACAGGAAAGGGAGAAAGAACTTCATATACTTTCTGGATTTACATAGTTAAACACAAAAGCCAAGTTGTCAGCCTTGTATGAACTCCTACCTATCTTTAAGTATGTCAGTAACATTATTAATCCTTTCACTGAATAATTTCAGTAAAGCTTCTCAAACCTTACCTATGCATACTTACCATGCTATGAAAGTCCTAGGACTAATTTTTCACTCTTTGCTCAGGTATGATACTGAGATGAGATTACTGTCACTTGTTCTCATATTCAAGCACAAAATAGCGCTGGTGTTTCTGTAGGCTCTCTGTTGTGTTTGAAAGGGGGTGGTATGGGCTGGTATGTCAGGCATGTTCTTTTCACCTTTGGACAACTCAGAGGAGTGAGGCTTCACCATTTTCAGAAGTGACCTTCTAGAAGGCCTTTGGAGCATAAAGAGAGAGAGATGGGGGAGAGGGAGAAGGTAAGGCCACTCCACAGATTGTCCTGATGCATGGAACAGGAGGTTGTGGAGTCTCTATCCTTGAGATAGTCAAACCTTGACTGGACATGGCCCGAGCACTCTCCTCTGTCTGGGCCTGATTTGAGCAGGAGGAGGACTAGAGATCTCCAGAGGTCCCTTCCAACCTGAATTTTTCTAAGATCCCACACTTAGACAAGCTAGCTACAGCAAGAGGACAAATTGATTTATGCTGTGGTCTTAAGGGGAAGAACACTGACAGTGTAAGAGCCTCAGTAAATCTGGGAGAGGTAGAAAAAAATGGGGAAGTAGTTATGGTTAAAAGATGAGAGGGAAAGTGGAAAGTCTTTTCCCAGTTTCTGTATTATTACTTGTTGTCCTGGTTTCAGCTGGGATGGAGTTAGTTTTCTTCCTGCTAACTGGTACAGTGCTGTGTTTTGGATTTAGGATGAGAACAATGTTGATAACACACCGATGTTTTAGTTGTTGCTAAACAGTGCTTACACTAGTCAAGGACTTTTCAGCTTCTCATGCCCTGCCAGCAGGAAGCTGGGAGGGGGCACAGCCAGGACAGCTGACCCAAACTGGCCCAAGGGATATTCCATACCATAGGATGTCATGCTCAGTACATAAACTGGGGGAAGTTAGCGGCGGGGTGGTGACCACTGCTCAGGAACTGGCTGGGCATTGGTCGGTGGGTGGTGAGCAATTGCATTGTGCATCACTTATTTTGTATATTCTTTTATCATTCTTATTACTATTTTCCCTTCCTTTTCTGTCCTCTTAAACTGTCTATCTCAACCCACGATTTTTTTTTTTTTCTGATTGTCTCCCCCATCCCACTGCGGGGGGAGCGAGCGAACGGCTGCATGGTGTTTAGCTGCCTGCTGGGTTAAACCACAACGCTTGTGGATTAAATAATTTCTAAGCAGGTCATGAGTTTTTGAAAAACACATGTAAGAATGAGAGAATTAGTGACCCTTAGTAACAGCTAAACTTCTGTAGTTTCACTGCCTTAGTGCAGTGAAATGTTAACGATACCAGAAGGCCAAATATAAATATGGAAAGTGATTCGGTATGTAAGATTTTGTTACAATAATTGAAGGGTTCTGGCCATGCAATTCGGTCAACGTGGGATCTGTGTCAGTGCCCTGAATGCATTAATAGGCTTTAATAACCCTGACCACCCTCAGCTGGGGTGTCCCCATATCCTGCTGCCTATAGGCCAAAGAGCCCCACTTCAGCTCAGCCCCGGGCCTTCAGTCCATTCCTGAACTATGTTGTAGGAGTGGGTGGCTCCAGCTGTGTTGCAGCTGAGCCTGGCCGTGGACACTCTTGATCTTGGCCTCAACTCATGGACTGACTTCCTCCCCTGGCCTAGGACCTGCCTCATCACCGTGGACTGGCCTGGTGATTGCTGGGCTGTGTCTGACCCACCATCACAGGACCTGACCCTGACTTGTGTTTCTGGCTTGCCTGTGGTGATGAGGCAAGTCTGAAATCTTGTTTGATGACCTGGACTCTCAGCTGGGCCTGCCCTGCTCACCTCGGTTGGGGACTGTGGGGTGGAGCGCCCCCCCCCCCCCCAGCCATATGTCGTCGGCTTCCTGTCCTTAGGGAACAGCTGACTCCTGCTGCACCCTGACAGATAGCTCAGGCCTTCCTAAGCCCTGAATCGAGCACAGTGGGGCCTGGCCCGTGGCTGTGTGGGGTCTTCTCTGGTGATTCCTCCCGAGTCATCAGCCTGACCCTGGGCTTTGGTGTCCCCACCATGCTGGCCCCCTGCCCGGCCCCAGCTCCTGAGTGAACCCTCCTCCCAGGGCCCACCTGGCAGCCTCTGGGGGCTGGCCTCCAGGGTTCGTGCCACCCGTGAGCCCTCTGCTGTGGCCCTTTCCCAGGCCCTTGTCCCTGCCCTGGCTCAGTGTCCATGAAGTAGCCCACTGACAACCCACAGCAATTAGATCACTCCACAGCAACCCCCTTCTGAGCCCAGATCTCTCTAAGGTGTGAGGACACATCTTGTTTGGGAGGGGGGGCTGCTGCCAGGGCCCTGAGGGCACTGACAGCCCTGACCAGCCCCACCTGATTCCTCTGCCCTCTGCTCGGGGGCTCTGTTTGCGTTCTGGCCTGTGCCGTCAGCCCTTGCCAGAGCTGGGCTGTAGGAGTGCTGCTCTCCAGCTCAGCCACAGCCATGCCCCTGGCTTCCTGGCTCAACCTTGGACCTGCCTTGTCGCTATGGACTTGTCTGGTGATCCCCAGGCTGTCTGACCCTGGTTACCGCCGTCGAGCTTGATCCTGGTCCCCACCCACGGGCTGACTTCGTGGCTTGACCTTGGACCTGCCTTATCACCATGGACTTGCCTGGTCACTGGGCTGCATCTGACCCAGGTTACCACCACTGGACCTGTCCCCAGGTCGCATTTCTGGTTTGATCTCGGAGCTGCCTCATCACCACGGACTTGCCTGCTCTGGGTTCTGGGCTGACCCCGACTCCCATCCCCAGGCTGCCCTGCTCACGGTCCTCAGGGGCTGGGGAACGGGACCCCAACTGTCCTGCTAGCCTCACCATGCTGGGCTCCCCACCCATAAGGAGCAGTTGGCCATTGCTTCCTCCCCACGCTGCCTTTGCCAGCACCAATCCAGCAACAGAAAGTTGTCAGGATTACAACTAAAGCTTGCAGCACATCATGATGTTTTCCTCCTTTCTGCCCAAAAGACGTGAAACAGTGAACGCTGCGAGTATTCACCAATGGAACCGCATTTGATCTTCAGCCAGGGCTTGAAATGTAACAGCCTCTCTGCAATAATGTTCTCCTTGTACGTTAATTGTTCATTTTTGTGCGATTGTAAAGAGAGAGTGCTGAAAGTAGTTAAAACAGAGACTTTCATGCTGTGGCAATAACTGTATGCTTTTGAATACCATTGGCATCAGACTTAATTCTTAGACATTATAATTATGTGAGGGCTCATTCTCTGTGAGTTTGCTCTCACTTGTCTTCCCTATTTAATTTACATTATAATATTTTGTACTTTTCTTCTAGGCTTGAATAGGAATATTGTATTAGGCAAGCAGGTGATGAGATTCCGCTCTCTGTTCCGATTAGTGTAATTCCACCAATTCTGGATGAGTTACTAGGATTTGCTGTAATTTAATCACAATCAGAATTTAATTTGGTTTTTTTTTTAAAGAAAGGTATGTCTCGATGTTCATTCCATAGAGCTTTTTTTTCTGTCAGAATGGAAATTAATGTGTTGTTCCAGTTTCTATTTCACTTTTGCATTTCAGAGCCTTAGCGTCCTAATAGCAACTTTGTTCTCTTCATCCTGATGTTAGCAGGTTAACTCAGGTAGGACATTAAAAAGAGCTGTGCAGCAAACAAAAGGCATTTAGAGGCCTGGTAAACAAGGAACCTACCCTTTGAACATAAATGTCTGCATTATCTTTGCTGATAAACAAATGGAGAAGCATCTATTTCTTCATATTTCTATCAGTTAATTACCTGTGAAGAGTTTTGAAAACAAAGACCTTGTGGTAAGTAATAATGTGAGATTTTTATTTTTAATTCGTGTAATCTGTGCTCCTTTAGGAGTTTAGTCCCCCATACAGTTAAGTAATTCATGTTGAAATGTCACGTGAATAGCATAGTTTAGTAAGCAGCTGCTGAAATGAAGTAGTCAGAGCTGGATCATATTGATGTAAAAACTTTAAGTTGAGTGATAACATGAATTAATTCAGATCAACGTAAAGATTAAAAGTAAGAGAATGAAATACTCCACATTTGTAGGAAACATACCCATAAAGCATATACACTCATATCATGAGCACTAGCATGCACACACACACACACAGTTCTCCAGAAAGACAGTCTGTAGTTAACGATATAATAATGTTTAGGCATTTTGACTTAGACATAGTGCAGGTGAATTTGCTACCTCGCTATAATTCATGGTTTACTCGCATTCTGCTTTTTATACCACCCCTCTTAGTTTCAACAGATTTTTTCCACCATCAAAAAAATTACCAACCATAAGCTTAATGTAAAATGTCTGAATCTGAGAATTTTAACTTTTTGTCCTACTGTCTTTGAGACAGATCAAGCGTGCCCTAGATATAAAAAGGAAGACAAGAATAATCCTCAATACATAATTATTTGTCCATTTAACTTAGGTTTGATACTGTACTCCATTTGTACTTTCATATGTTAATATATACTACTGTTTATATTATCTTGGAGCTCTTGCAATGAGTTTACAGTATTTTCTATTCATAACTTATGTATTAAATTACTTCAAATTATTAAATTACAGCTCTAAGAAAACAACATGGAAAATACATCTTTGTCACCTTTCGTTGAAATCTGGAAGCTTCCTGAGCTTCATCTTCTGTACCGCATTTTTTGCTGCCTACCATCTTCGTTATTGTGCTTCTTTTACACTTTTCTCTGCAGCTATCACACTTTCCTTGAGAGAACCTTGGGTGGCTCTGAACTGCACAGTGGAATTCCCACTTCTTGTACTTAAAAGACAATTGAGCAAAGGTCATGCCAAGTTGTTCTTGTATGACTGTCCTAAGGGAGGTTAAAGATCAGCTCAAAGTAATCTGCTGCGATAAAGCCATTTAGCAGAGGAAGTCCCAAATCCTGCTGGGTTATTTTTCTTTTCCAAAGCAAAGCGCATCCCCTGCCCCCCCTTTTTTCTTCCCCTGCAGCATTTAAATATGCTTGCTATGCTGTGCTGCGGGAAACAGATGCATTCTTGTTATGGCCAGAGACGACTGTCAGGACTGAACTAGCATTCATGAAAAAGGCTTTTGTTTGATCTGCGCTGTCCCACAGTGGAGCTATGGCAACAACTTCAGTTGGGTAAATTAACTGTATCACTGTGTACCGGCTCAAATCATGGCATCACCTGAATGACAAACATGCCACTGTTTGTATGACAGCTCACAAAGGGTATTGTTTGATTTTAATCAAAAGCATTAAAATCCAATCAATTCAAAATTCCAAAGCACGTGAAAGCTATGTGTATGTGAAGTGCAGTATCACTTTATTTTTATTCAAACTGAACAATTTCATGACATTGTTATTTTATAAATGTTTCTCTGTTGTAGCTTAAAAAATTGAGCAACTTCTGAATTTGAACCCCACATCATGCTCGGTAACGTGATCTTGTTTTTTGCATGTGTTTATAAAAAAGAAAAAAAAACCCAAGAGTGTATACACACGTGAAAGGCCGTCTGTAGGTCAGACAAGCATTCTTTCTTCCTATAGCTGTCAGTGTTTCCAAGGATGTGGGTTTGCTACAGCTAAGCTGATCTAGTAACTAGCTACTGCGGAGAGGGGTGGTCTCACTTTCTCAAGAGCCTGGGAACAGGCATTCTGGCTGTCGGGGTGGCTGGGGGAACAGACTGGTCTCTTTTGGCACCAGTGAGCTGCTACAGGTGGTTAGGGTGTTTCTTCTGCTTCCATCTAAGACGAGGTCCAGCAGTGAGAGGTAGTGTTGTAGTAGGAACTGGGTAGAATAAGTTAGAAAGGTCAAGGTCTGGTAATTTTTTAATTTCTCTTACCAATGCAAAGGAGTCCTTGTGGAGGAGGAAAAAAAAACTTTCAGTTTCAAGACCACAAAAATTCTCTCTTCTAGATAGCTGAAAACAGTCAGTATATCCAGGCCAAACAATACTAGCTAACGCTCCTGTAACAGCGTATCAGTCGTAAGGACAGAGTCCTATTTGCTCTCAAATGGCCCTGAAGTGTTGGTGCTACCTGCCTTTGTAAGAAGCTGGAGTCAGTGCTCACATATTTTCATGAGCAGTAAATGCTCCTCCAGAAAATTCTGCAAATTAAGATGGCAAGTTCTTTGGGTAGTGACTGGCCCACACCGATGTTTTTGGAAAAAAGATCAAGGTTAATCTGTGGTGAAACAGCACAAACCCCACTAGTTTCCCTGGGTTTCTTAATGAAGGCACGGGCAGATAGATCTAAGCCATTTTAGGGAGAGGAGAGGACTCATAAAGCTTCAGTTGTCTTAACCAAGGCTTTTAAAAACATTTCCAGCTGTACTTGAAACTGAAATATATCTTTTTCCAGACACAGCTCTTGCTCCTCAGCTGAAGGCTGGTGTGTAATACTCTTGAAACATGTGAGTGAGAGTATCTCTGTAGGATCAAGATGAGCACAACATATCCCACCTTCCCCCCGCTCACTGTCAAAACCAGGTACATGCAAGGCAAAAGCTAACAGCCTTTTTCTCTGAGCTGTCCATGCATTTGGCCTCCTAAGAAAGCCAGTCTGAATCTATTTTTTTCATGTCTAGCAAGGAAGGGGCAAAAAAAAAAAAAAAAAGGTAAAGGAGGAAATAGGAGGGCAACCATTACATTATCTATTTTGTCACTGAACTGGCCAACCCCTACCTGTCTCTGAAGAGACTAGGGAGTAATTTACTGACGGAGTTCCTGAAACTTGTGACAAGAGGATAATGATACCTACTCTAAATATGCAGAAAGAAAACCATGGCTGCCGTGGATGTTATTCATAGTCTGTCGTGATCACACTCCTAGCTTCTGTGGCCATATATTGCTTAAAACCGTGTGGAAAATGCCCGCTTCTCCCAGCAGGGACTGATCTACTGCTGACAATGTTGTTGCAGGCTGTCCTTGACCCTCGCGCTGCAGCCTGGCTCCAGCTTTTAGACGACCGACATCAACCACCACCACCACCACCTTACCCCAATTCAGGAGTGTGAATCTACATTATTTTGCCGCAATTAAGGCACCATACCACTACCGTTCATGGGCCCCTACACCCTTGCAGCAGGCGGGAGCCCTGCTGGAGATTCCTCAGGCGCAACCCGCTGGATGGCGCTGATCTGCTGCTGCCCTCACACGCCTCTCGGGCCCTCAGGATGAGCTAACGAGCGCATCTCCGCGCAACGTCTGGGAAAGCGCTCCCGCTGCGACTGCAAAGCCGCGGCTCTAGCGGCGGGGCGGGCCCGGCC
>NW_008824468.1:378590-379434 GCF_000699105.1 Pygoscelis adeliae | reverse complement strand
TGGGTTATCTCCAGCGGTAGGCTTACCTCTCCCAGCTTGGACACTCGTAGCCTGGGGACGCGCTGGCATGACACTGCTGAGGGCACCGGCAGGCGGGGGGGGTCTCAGCTGGGGGGGGAAATACGTTCGTCTCGGGAGGAGCACATTGCCTTAGGTGCTTGCTTACAGTAAACGCAAAGAATTGACAGAAAATCTTGTATAAATACACCCAAACTGTTACATCTTTGCAGTTTTTCTACATCTGGTACCAGTCAGTGCAAATGTCCCTTTTCAGTGCATCCCAGCCCTTAGCAATACAAATCCTTACTTGCTTGCTTCGGCCACGCTGCCTAGGTGCAGCTCTATTAACAGTTTGGCCTACTGCTGTCACCAGGAAGGGCCTGGCCTTCTCCTCTGGCTGCCTGGCCTGGCCTGGCCGCTTGCGCTGCCCTGGATCTCCTCTGCCTGCAGCCGGGGAATTCAGCTTGTCACACAAAACCCGTAGTCTTGTTCCTGGGCTAGTTGTCTGCTTTCATAAGTTGGATTGGGACCATTCATTCTCTGTGGTCAGATAAATGTGTTGTGTCTCCCCCCCCCCCCCCCCCCAAAATCAAGAGAGAGGAAAAGGTTAAGAGAAGTGGCGAGCACCTTGCTGGGGGAAGCGTTGGAAAGGGAAGAAAGTGTATGAGGAAGCGGGGCGGCAGTCTTCTGCTGTCAACAGATTACTAGCTTGTCTCAACCTAGCTGCAGTCTTAAACGTTGTGAAACCGCCTAAAAAAAAACCATTACTGCTTTGTAGCAATATAGGCCTTTTCTAAGTCTCGTTCCTGAGGAGTTGTCATGGCGACATGAAACATAAAAGGCG
>NW_008824468.1:346219-378551 GCF_000699105.1 Pygoscelis adeliae | reverse complement strand
GAGATTTGAGAGGTGCTTTGGAAATCTGGGTGGTGGCTTCTTGGTGAATGTGAACTGGCACGAAGTCTGTTTCATCTCTGTGTCTGTCTGAGCCCATGCCTTCAGTATAATTCCAGAATTGGCTTATCAAGAGCCTTCTGTGTGCTTTTAGCCAAGTAGGTCTCTATGTTCATTTTAAGCAAAACTGCAACCATCTATTAATACAACACTGAACACTAAGTACTAAAGATAACAGCGGCTCATTACTAAACTTATTTCTCTTGTTTTTAATTAATTGCAGCTATGCATGAGTCTGGAGGTTTTGCAGCATCACGTTCTAGACGTGAGAAGAAGTCTAGAAGAGGCCAGCAAGAAGCACTGGAACGTCTGAAAAAAGCCAAAGCCGGTGAAAAAATAAAATATGAGGTGAAAATTCCTCATCTTTTCTTTTCACTAAAAAGTGAATGTGAGCTGAGATGCTTAACTACCCTTTATACATATCTAAAAGCTATGGGAAACAAGATCTGCCTTTCAGATCAGCTTTTGTTTTTTAACGGTGTATGTTTTTCAGGATGTAACTGTAATTGTTTTGCTGCTTTTTGGTATCATTTATTTGTTTCTTTCTGTTTTCAGAACTAAAACAATTTTATTAACTGCAAGTCAACTATGCTTGATATTGCTTGATAACTATCCCACAGGGAAGGACCAACTTTTAAAATGTAATTGCGTAATTAATGTTATGATAGGAAATACTTTTTAACTTCAAATGACTTTAAATGAACTTCAAAGCTTTACGTGACCGAAATCCATTAATATTGATATGCTATCTTTCCACAAAGAAACCAAAATTTAAGTATTTAACTGGTCGAACTGAAGTCTGTCAGTGTAACATTGATACTGTCCAATTAATTGTAATGCCAACAGAAAGTGACTTCCACATTGAGGTGGATAAATATAAAGAAGCCTGAAGTGCATAGATCATTAACATGCAAATTTACTCTGAGGCACAAAAGAGCATTTTCAGCATTATGCTTGGGCACATCAAATCACCTTCTTTTTCACTGAGCTCATCTTGGTGTTTGAGAGTAGAGCCAAAGGTCAGAAGTCTCCATTGCTAGGATTTTTTTGGTTGTTTTTTTTGTGGTTTTTTTTTTTTTTTTGTGATGTGAAATGAGCAATAAAGCAAGTCAGTTTCAAATGAAATTTCTGCCAGTGCTTCAGCAGATTCTGAATTTCAGTATACTGTGATAATTTTAAAAATTGGTAACTTGTTTTTTGTCACTGCCAAAAAAGAAACTTAAACTGAATGAATAACTGCGCTTACAAGTTGTGAACAATGTAAGAGTGTAGGAAACCATGCGTTTCTTGGCAACTTTTATGTTCTTGCTGATGACCTATATTAATAAGTAACGGTATGGGAACTGTTAATCCTCAGTATACCTTAACTGTAGGTTGAGGAGTTCACAGGTGTTTATGATGAAATAGATGAGGAAGAATACTCCAAGATGGTCAGAGAACGTCAGGATGATGACTGGATTGTTGATGATGGTAAGTTAAGATTCGTTTGGAGAGTTATTTTGATTACAGCATTGTAACTCGATTAGGCTTCATAATGTTAATGATTTGAGGTAAGTCACAGTTAGTACATTCTTACAAATTGTTTTAGGAGGCAAGAAAAAGATAAGCTTTTATATGAAAATGAATCTTTTGCATTGTTCTCATAGTAGTGTATTAGGATGGTAATGAAAATATTTTTCCATTAAGAACTGTTTTTGAAATTTTATTTCCAGTTATCAGTGATGTAACTTTAAAAAGAAGTACTGTAATTGATAATTTCTAATTAAACACGTAATAATATATTTAGTCTAATAGAAAATACAGCTGGGAGTGCTGTAGTTTTTAACCCTTTTGCATTTATAACTTTTGCTCTATATTAAAGGGGAAAAAACGTTTAAATACGTAAAACTTTTGATTATGAATATATGTAAAAATATCAGAAGACAGAATTTAAAATGTAAATTTTTAACAATTTGTTTTTCTACAGATGGAATAGGTTACGTAGAAGATGGAAGGGAAATCTTTGATGAAGATCTGGATGATGATGCTCTTGGTTCCAGTAAGAAAGGTAGGTTGAACATGACCACTGTAGAATGTCTTCCACTGGCTTTTAAAAGGTACCTAAAATGGGCAACTTCTTGACATCAGTATGTGGTGAATATGGCCAAATGACATGTTACTTGAAGCTCTGTAGTTCTGTGCCTGTGGGTTAGCCCCTGTGATACAGAAGATAGAGGTCCATAAATTGAGGTCAAATGACTGCTAACTACTTCAGCACTACCAGTGCAATTTTGCTTACAGTGTTCTGTGGGATATATATTCACTTCTAGAACGAATGCATCTAGGAATGGTCTTGGTCTTGGATGCGTGGTCTCTTTTGGCACTAAAATACTTGCATGCTGTTAAGGATCTGGGATCAAATGATTTTTGCCAACTTCTATGAAGTTGGTGGCAAACTGAGAAATTGAGTCTGATATTGAGAATCCAAGCCTAGTGCCAAACTCCTGGACACTCGTGTTTTTTCTGGAGATGCTTGCATGTAAAGTATCTTGGTTCTTTTTCTGGAGTATGAACTTGAGTATGCAAAGATCATCTCTGACGTGGCTAGGAAAGATAGGGTGCTGATAGGGTTTCGCTTTTTTTTGTGTGTGCATGACAGCCGTTACAAAACTGGCAGCAAACGAAAGATGATTAGGCTTCGTTTCAGCCAACAGTGTAAAGGAGGAAGAAATAGACTACCTCAGCTATCTATTCCTGCTCATAACTGGACCCTTAAACATTGAGCTTTTCTGATGCAGAATTCACAATTTTATACTTTTCTGTAGGAAAAGGAGGCAAAACATCTACGGTTGATAAAAAGAACGTGAAAAAATCTGTGGTGTCAAAGCCAAACACAATTAAGTCTATGTTTATAGCAAGTGCTGGGAAGAAAAACACAGATGTAAGTTTTTACATTTTTGAATTTAAAGATTTCTGACTTGTTTGCAGTGTTTTAGTTAGAGTGGAATAAAGCAAGGGTTCATTTCAGTTTCTTGTGTTTAGCAAGACATAAACTCCTATTACAGTCTCTTGTGTATGGAGCATTTCTGAAAACGTTATGTGCGTTCTGTAGAAACCCTTTAGTCATTTGCTGCATGTCTCCTGACTGGGTTTGCACGTATAACTAAGAACTGTTTGGCTGATCTGTTATCTTACAGAAAACGGTGGACCTGTCAAAGGATGATTTACTAGGGGATATTCTTCAAGATCTTAACGCTGAAGTAAGTATATTAATAAAATCTGCTTGAAACTCCTTAAGCCATTCATTTTTCTTGTCGTGGAACATACCACGAAAATAAAGCTCCTCCTCAAACTAGACCATCTAAGATTGATTTCGTCCATAGCACCTGTGCTTGGTATATTCCACGTATGTATGCAGTCTACCTGTCATCTCCACTGTGCAGAAGTTGCATGACTCTATTGGTTTGATAAGCCAAAACTACTATATCCTGATTAGAGATGGTTTATATTAATGAGATGTAGAGCCTGTGCTAATGCAGCCTTCTAGGTTTTAGTCAGCTTGGAGTGAAACAGGACTTAACCTGCATCTGAATCATGTATACCATATATGTGTATCACCACGCTCCAGCCAGTATACTGTAGGATATTTCCTTCTGGCGTGTTTGGGTTCACGAGAGGAGCTGACGGAGGACTGTTTCAGCAGATGGCGTAGCCTGAACTTCTGTCTGCCTCCTCCTGCTTTCCACAGTTTGCTACAGAGAACCACATGAGCGCTTCCTCTGAGTTAGGAGTGCAGGATGGCTGCTGTAGCAGGGTTGGACTGTCTCAAATGAGACTGTTCCTCGTCATTAACGACTTTTCAATGGGTTAATGCCCCTTAGCAGGATTTCTTAGAACTGAAAGGATTGCTTATGTGTAAACCGTGAAACTGTTGTAGTGGTGAGATACTGAACTGAAGTATGTTGTATCATAATAAGCATAATGTGTTTTTACGGAGCGGTAAGAGGGGTATAGACGTTCCAGTGTAAAGTTGTTCTCTTGGTTTTATACGCTTACTATTTTACTCCTCCCTATGACATCTGATTAAGAGTTATAATATCTTAGGCTATCAAAAACCCTCAAATCATTACGCAAATGCATTTTAATGCTGTCAAATTTTGTGGAGCATTGATTAGGGGAAATAATGCTAATAATTACACTTTGGCTTCTATTTACTTAAGTAGTAGTTAGCTATTGTTTTTTTGGCTTTGTTGTTTGTTCTCTAAAATTTCTTTTGTTATTAGCTGTTGATAAGGATGAGTATAAAATATCTGTACATATAAATAAGTTAAAATGGATTTTAGGTATTTTCTTAAGGCATGTGTGCTCAGTGCTACTGTTTCAGCAGACGTGAAGAACATCCCACCAGTTATTCTGATACTTGTGCATTAAAGGCACAGTTAGTTATTGAAATGCCCACTGTTTGAAAACTGTTTCATTTATTGATGACAATTTTTCTCTCAAACTGTTTACCAAAAAAAATCTAGTGTCTGTCTTCATGGGCTGATTGCTCAGATAACTTTTTATGTGGCTGAGTTGTATATCAGGAGGTGTGTTTTCTTGGCAAATGAGAAGTACTGGTAGCCTTCTTTCTCTTTGATGGAAAACGTTAATAACCAAGGCAAAAGAAAACACTAAACATCACCTCTTCATTTTGTCACTTTCTCTTTTCTTTCAATATTCAGACTGTTCAGATAAGTCCATCGCCAATTATAATGATGAAAAGGAAAAGATCTGCTGGAGTACCACTGAATCCTTTCTCCGTGCAGTCCCAAACTCGTAAGGTAAAGGAAAAAATCAAAAAAGTTCTCATTAATAAGTATTAATCTATATTTTGGTTGATTTGAATACTGTTGTCTTTTATTTCTGCTTCTAGAAATAACCTTTCTCGTTAGCTTCCTTAGCAATGTTACTGTGTAACTTCATGCATTTTTTTGTCTTCCCCTTCCGTGTTAATACATAAACAGAATACAACTCCTTCTGTATCTTTAGTATAGTAGTAGTATATAGCTGTTACATTTGACAGGTGAAACTGTTTTTATAATGGTAGGTGCATTACATGAAGGTGAGCTTCTGCTTTGTCTCTTTTTTCCCAAGAGTAGAAAAGACCCTTGTGGCAAGGAAAGGATCGATGGGAAGTGAAATAAGCAGAAGAAAGACTATTTGTGGGTGTGGACAAGGATAAGAAACTCATCTTCTGTAGAAATGGAAAGCAAATGGAAAATTGAAGCTATGGATAGAAGTTTAGCCTAGTGGAAGATTTTGGAGTGAAAGGAGGGGATGGGCTGCTAAGGATGGAAGGCTAGCATTTTGTTAAGAGTTCTGGTAAATGAGGAGGACTTCATAGCTGGAAGTACAATGGGATATTTGGTAAGAGTCTGTAGAGAGCAAATGGAGTAGAGTAGATAAATCTGATCTGTGAAACCTTGACATCAACTCTTATGTTGAAAATAATGACCAGTGGCACTCATTTCAACAGTTGTGTTGGAGCCTAGAAGTAATTAAAAAAGAAAAAAGGGGGAGATACAGTAAGAGAGGATCTTTGTCTTTATGGTGCAAAACAGTGGTCACTTTTAGTAGGAAACATTGAGAAGGAAATTAATTCCCAGACAGGCTGTTCAGTTGATAGCTTCTGTGGTCCTAGGAGGAGGAGTTGGAGATTTTAGACAATGAAACAGATGAGGAGGATGAAGAGTGCCGCCTTAGAAAATACATAGGCATAAAAAGCAAGATGGCAGTGATGCTTTCTACTTCAGGAGGCAAGCAGAAATATAAGTATGAATAAATTCATTTGGCTGAGCTAGCAAAAAATTGTTGGTGAAGGTAGATCAAGTAATGTTTGCTTTCTGTTTAAGGTGAGTGAAGGGCTGAGTTTGGTGTTGGCCACAGTAGAAGTAGCTGTACTGAGATTAAAACCCGAGAAATTATTGTGTGCAACTCTAAATTCTATGTCTGTAAACAACAGCTTTCCCCAAAGATAAAGGTTTTGAACCTTGCTGCAGGTTAAGGGCCAGTGGATGCAGAGACCTGTTGTTGGTCATGGCGGAGGCCACTTCATACACATCTTCCGTAAGAAGAGGTTCTGTAGCTGCTGCCGTAGTGCTATCCTGTTTGAAAAACAAACTATGTGCTTATTGCCTCAGAGTTTAGGCTTGCAGAGCATGCTGAAATGTGGTTTCTTTGTTTTCCTCGCTCTCCCTGTCATGTCTGTAGCGTGAAGAAATCCAGCGGAGAAGCACTGTTCTCTAGACCCATGGTGTCCTGTAGACATCTTGAACTCATTACTGATATGAGCAGGTGTAAACTGCCATCTTGGCCTTCCCCAGTTGTTCCAGGCTCTGTCCCTGCCTGACATACATTGTCACATAATCAGTTGACACAGAGGTTTTCATTTAAGAATAGAGTAGTGCTGCATGGGAAAAATAGTCAAAGTAACTACAAACTTATGGCCTGTTGTAAACTGCTTTTTAAAATTATAGTAGAAACACATCACAGCAGAAATGATAATATAGAATTTAAAGTTTACTTTTGAGTAGTTTTAGCTGTCATGCTGCAAATATGTGGAGCTTTTCCTCTAGCCCTGGTTACTAGTTCTGCAAATAGCAAGTGCTAGATTTTTTTTTTTCCTTTTTTGGCTCTTAAGAGTTTTGGTTTTTTTTTAACTCATGGCTAAAATGTCTTTCAGGTAATCACCCCTATATCGAAGAAAGCTCCTGGTCATCTCAGAAAGGAAGCTCTTCCTCCAGCTTCATTTCGTCCTAAACATCCCAGTTATACAGCAAAACCTGTCACAGTCTCTGAAAATGAGGATACCAAATATGTGCAAAAAGCTACAGAAAATGGGGGAATAGTGAAGACAGAAGAGAAAGCTATTGAAGGTATCAAAAAGAAATCAAAACCCAGATCTGGAAACTCTTTAAATATGGCATATTAGCGTTAAAACACTTAAGTTTGTACTAGTTAGATGCTTAGATAGCTTAAATGTGATATTTTGTTTGTATATTAATACTGTATGTTACGGTCATGCATATAGTACGCTATGTATGCATACTGCAGTAGCTTACAGTGCGTCATCTTAATGACTCAAGCCTTTACTTCTATGTGCATCCAGATGATGATCAGGGAATGATGGATTTTGATGAGGAGGACTTTGATGAACCTATGGAAGCAGAGCATGTGGAAACTATACCTGAGGCAGCTGAAAGCTTGAAAAGAGACAAGGAAATTGAAAAGAAAGAGACAGAGCAGCTGGAATCAGATAAGAAAGAGACATCTGTCTTGTAAGAATCTCTTTTTCTTTTTTTTCTTCCACCAATAAGCCTTAGATTTATCTTCATATTTGTCTTTGCCAGTGGGATAACTGTGATACAGACAGAATGATGATAATGCTATGCGATTTTTTTTTTTGTAGTGACATTAAAAATTATAATGTTGAACATGCCGATAGCTGCTTAATTGAAAAATACTTGATGTTTTTGGGATTTAGCACATGACAACGTAACACATATTTCAGTACATTGAGGTGACTCAATGTGGGTGTTGAACAATGAATTTTGATGCCAATAAGCAAAGATGAGGAATTGCTAACGATGCTTATTCTAAGCAACTATAAGGTATTTCATAACATTAGTTGTAGTTAAAAGTATTGTCGCTAAAAGTAATTTCACACAGTAAACAGCTATGTCTTTGGAAATAGGAAAAAAGGCTGGTTTTCCCCATTATTTTTTTTTTTTAAATTGTTTGGAAGAATCTTGAATCATATGTTTCCATAACTTTAAACTGTAAAATATTTGAATGCTTGAAAAGACTTAAACATTTAATGACTGAAAAGGTAGTTTTGTTGAAATAATCTGTTGTTCCCACTGAGCAACTTGTACAGATGGACGGATATATTTGTTACGTAAAGTCTTGAATGACCAAGGCTGAAATACCAGGTGAATGACTTTTAAAGCCTGTGTGTTGTGTACTGAGAACCATACTTGTATGTGGGTTCCTCTCTTTGTCACTCCATCCTTCTTTTCAGAAGAAATCTGAGGAAACCCAGCCATTGGGAATGTTGCTCAGTAGTGGAAAGAGCAACAAAAGGCCTGAGAATATAGGGGCTGAAAAAAAGTGAAACAGTGGTGGTTATAGCAAAGGCACAATTTTACTTCTTGTCTCTTTCTTCTTCTGCAAAACCTACAGAAGTTCTTCTCTCCCAGATATCTCATGTTGGGACAGAATTGATGAGGACGAAGCTGATCTAGTAGTGGCAGAAGTTCAGCTGGACCCCAATCTCCTTCCACTTGTGAATGGGGAAAATGATGATCAAGTCTTAAGATTTTATTGGCTGGATGCTTATGAAGATCAGTACAGTCAGCCAGGTAACTATTTAGTTAAAGGCAGAAAGTGCCATTCTTACTTTTTTTATGTAACTGGGATTTTCAGACTTGCCTAAATTATGTCTAGATACCGCGTCTCTCTGTGCTCTATAACTTGTACGTTGATCTCTTGTTTCTCTGCACCTCTGTCCTCGGTGCAGGGCACTATGACTGGGCAAAGTGAAAACGTTGTCTCTTGGTCTAGTATAGTAGTAGGGAGGTACAAAGGGAGCTACTAGCACTTCTCAATGTTAGTGACCCATTGGCCTTCTTAAAACCCTGTGCGCTCCAGGAATAAGCTGATATTGTTGATTTCTTACTCGGTGCAACAATTGAGCATGCTTTCTTCTTGTTTCTGGAAATGCAACTTAAAATTCTGGTGGATTATTAGAAAGCCTGTACAATAGCAGTTGCACGATTTTATACGAAGGAAAGGTATGCCTATGAAGGGAGGAAGGTGGCCTGAAAAATATATGCCCTGTCTAGATCCCTTTATTCCAGCTGTCTCGATCTTGAAGATTGTCTCTGGATTAACATCCCTAACATACTCTGTGCAGTTGAAGTGCGAATCCTGGCTCTCATCTTCTTCAAAACTGCTGCATTCTGATCTCAGCCCTGACAAAAGAAGTCATGTTCACATCTGTTCTAAGCACTTCCCATCTGTCCTCTCATTTCATCAGCAGCTTTAGGATCTTGGGTTTCTAATTTGTGCTTCATGTAGGTTTACCAGAGGGTTCTTCCACATGTTGTTGGAAGGTTTTTTGGGATGATGCTGTAAGCATTGAGTCAGATATGTTTCTCTGTTACACCTTTTGTTGTGAGTTGGGATGCCAGACTTAAATGTAAGACTGTGCTGGGCTGAACAGCTTGGTGATGGGAGTGGTAATAATCATAGATATCTTGATGAAATCAATGGCTTTAATATAAAATTGCTACTTTTAAAGACCCCGCTATTGTTCTTGTTCTTTTTTTTGTCTTCTAAGTCAGTGGTTGCTGAATGGAACATAATTATGAAAGGATTTCTGTTCCTCGCATGCAAGGAGTGTTCTTTTCTCATTATGACTTTTTCAGGATTGAATAATAAAGACTGCACCTGTTTTCAATTAGTAGTGTGGAAGGGAAAATTTTGATACTGCTTTTTGTTTAACACGTTCGTGATCTTTGTTTATGCCTCATTTGCTGTGATGTCAAATGCATTGCCTGAAGAGTAAATACTATAGCATAATCATAAGAGTCTTTCAAACTCAATGATTTTTTGCGGGGCTTACTTTTCATAACTCCCTTTCCTATCTTAGGCAGAGAACTTGAGAATTGTAATCCTATTAACATTTTAAAGAAATAACGAATAAAAATTGCCCTTTCTTTCCCCTCTGCAAGACACTTTCCCTGTCTCTTGACTTTGCTTGCCTTTTGGTTCATTGGTAACATGATCTTTCTTTTCACAGACTTTGTGTTTTATAAGCTTTAGTCCTGTTCTTTCTTTCTTTCTTTCTTTCTTCTTTCCGTAATCAGGCTTGCAGGGGATAGGTCCTGATACCTTTTCTCTCATTTCTTGGTTTTACGTATCAAAAGTCTCTGAAAACTCTTTGTAGTTAACCGTGCTTTCACTGTGTGTGGGGGGGTGGGGGGGCTGGCTGTTGGACTAGGTGACCTCCAAAGGTTCCTTCTATCCTAAATTACTCTGATTCTGTGAAATCTCGGCATTAAGACCACTTACTTGTCCATGCTAGAGTTGATTGAAGTTTGTCTTTGCAATCCAGGCAGCCTTTTACCCTGTCTTTGACTAGCTCTTGTATCTTTCTTTCTACCTCACCTGCTTATATGTACGCCTCTGACAGGTTAACTTCTCCATGCTCTTAACATTGCTAGCTGTTCAAGCGACCAACTCCTGTTTTGTGGTCTCTCCCATAGTTTCATCTTTCTGTATGATACAAACCTATTTGAGTTTTTTATCCCTTTAAAAAAGAAAAAAAAAGATTGCTGGGGAGAAGAACTTCATCTTCCCTGTCACTTAGATCTGTAATTTGAGCTCTTTCTAGATCCTTTTATTCAAACTGTCTAAATCTTGAAGATTGCCTCTGTATTAAAATCTTTAAGACACTTTGTGCAGCTGAAGCTTGTGTCCTTGCTCTCATCATCTTCAAAACTGCAACATTCTCTGTCCTTGACAAAAGGAGTCTTGTTCACATGTATTCCAAGCACTCAAGAAATGATTTTTCTTAGCCTGTCACTCCAACTCTGTCATCCGTCTTAGTGCATCTTCACTGATTTATCTTCGATCTAATGGAGTGAGAAAGGTGCCTTTACATCTGATAGATCGCGTGGCGAAGATAAATTATAACTCTTAACCAAGGACTTGTTTGTGCATTGTCAGACCAAGGAGAAACGCGGGTTCCAAAATCTTCCTTATGTGAAACGCTGTTTCTGAGACAGTCTCAACTCTTGATATTTCTGATTTCATTAATAGTAGTGTACTGTAGGAATAGTGTCTTTTATGTAATCAAACTCCAAATTACTTGGAGTTTGAAGGGAACTCAGGTGAAGCCAGGTTTTTGAGCTGCATTTGGAAGTTTCTGTTACTTGTAATTCACAAACTGTATGTGAAAGTCAGCTAGCCTTGTTCTATGTTATTTCAAAGTTTGGCATCACTTGGTTAGCAGTTTGCAGCTTTTTGTGCTAATGCCACATTCTCTGTGGCTCAGAGATGTGCATGTACAATAATGACATGGTCCACAGTGAAGTCAGTTGCGCTAGTCCTGCTCTATATAGGCTTTCTGAATGTCTACCTTGGTTACAACTGCTATCTTAGCATCCAGGATTTCTTACGATGTCATACATCTTTCTGTGTCCTCATTTGTTAAAAATAGTCAGTTGAAAACTTTTTTGCAGTTGATCAGCTTCTAGTTGTTGTCTTCAGAACGTATTTCCACAGGTATAATTAGTAGTAGAGTCTTGATCTCACGGTACTAAAGTGTAGGAAAAATGAGTTAATTGTAGTGGTCTAGATGAAGAATGAAAAATTGTAGATAACGTATGTTTCAGGAGTGATTGACAGCACAGGCATTCTGATTTTCTTCAGCTTTCACTGACTTCTCTCTCCTTCTTCCCTCTCCCCATGAATTATCAAACTAATGTAGGTAGAAATGGAATATCAGAACAGAATTCTGAGACTGGCTGTGTGATGCTATTTTGAATTTCGCATATCAAGGTGTTACTATAGTGATGGAGGTAGGGGCATGAAGAACTATACTGGTATCTATTTGTAAAGCTGGTGTTTAAAACAATTTAGAATGTGCTTATACATCAGAAAGATTTGTTGTTCAATGACCTAAACCAGAAATGGTTGTGTTTCTATGCAAGAATACATAATAAGCTGCTTTAAGCAACATTAATAATTATTAATTTAAGAACTGCATATTGAATTCTTTGCTCTGCCCTTCTTCCTTAGGTGTGGTATTTTTGTTTGGCAAAGTTTGGATTGAATCTGCAAACACTTATGTCAGCTGTTGTGTGAAAGTGAAAAATATTGAGAGAACTGTTTATCTACTGCCACGTGAAACAGTAAGTATATCTTTTAAGCATGTCAAACATAAGTACCTTTCATTCTGCTTATGGCAAGTTATGAGTTCTAGTAGTGTGTTTATGGGAACTATTGACGCCAGCGTTGTCTGATGTAGGTGGTAAAGTTAAGTACAATGTATGCATGGTATATCACATGTGAGATGCAGAGTGGGGCGTTGCTGTTTCCTCCCGACCCTAACTAACAATTGCAGACAAATTGTTACTTTTAGACTTGCTGCTTAGGAAATAAAGTTGTCTTGAAGTATTATTAGAAAACTTAATGCTTTTTAAACACTCTGTTTCAAATAATATTTCTTAAATTTGGGTTTTCTTGGCTGATTGCATTGTAGTTTTCCCTTAAAGAAGAGATACATGATTCATAATAGCTAAGCAAAATTCAACTGTACTGGTCATGTCTGCTGGCATTTTTTGTTAATTTGTAAAACCTGACTTCTGTTTTTGAGGAAATTGACCTATCCACTGGCAAAGAGATGGAGACTCCGGTAACTATAATGAGTGTTTTCAAGGAATTTAATGACTGCATTTCACCAAAGTATAAGATCATGAAGTTCAAATCCAAGGTTTGTCTACAAGCATCCTATTTGGTCATTTTCTGGTGTTCTGGTTTGTAAGGTGGAAAGTCTGTTGAAACACTGTCCAGCGGGGGAGGTTATGCTGAAAAGCAAATATATAACTCCTGACATGTGTAAGCGTACCTACTTGTAAAAGTCATCCTAGTGTCTTCCCAAATATCCATACTCCTTTAAGAACAGTTAATCTGCAACATGATTGTTCCACCAGAAGTTTAAACATACTGCTTTTGAAAATACTCATTTGTTAGCTTCTTGGAAACTGGGTTGAATGTCAGACTGTCTGTCTTGCTTGCTGAGCTAATTTTGACAACACAGAACAGATAGTTCTGATACCTAAAGCCTGGGTATCAGTTCACGGTGTCAAAGTTTAAGATGAAAGATTGTGTTGTCCAGCAGATAGGTCAGTGCACTGGGATTAGACTGTCTTTGCATTTGACCAGGTGTCGTATTGAACTTTATCTCTTGGCACGTTTCATCCTTCTTCTCACCCTTGCAGATTTATCTTTTTTAGAATGTGTGCTGTTCGGAGAGTGGATTGTCATAGTGCATTTATACAGGAGGTAGCAAGTTGTGAAGACTGCCATGCAGTCTTGAAACTTAAGCTGCTTTGGGCTTACAGTTATGGGCAACAGTTTTATAGTGTTACTTTGCTGTGTTCTGTTTGCTCAACAAATCCTTAAAAGAATATTGGAAAAGCGAAATGTTGCTATAATGGAAAATTGCACATACAGTAATATAATACTTGTCATAACTCTATAGGAAAAGAGCTGATATCACTGATAGTGTTGCAGATTTGCACTGAATTAGTTTGCTAGTGTGAGAAAGCTTTCTTGTTCATTTACACAGAGCATTTGTCTTTTGGCGGGGTGGGGCGGGGGAGTTGTGGAGTTTGTAAGGGGGGGAAAGGTGGCGAACATGCAAGTTAGAGGAAAAGACATTCAGAGTGAAGTGCTCAGAAACTTTTCTGCTTTTTGAAGTAAGATATCATTAGTCTGGCAAAGCTGGCTTTCATTGTAATTACTGGGTGGTGTGGAATTAGTTGTAACTTTTCCCAGGCTGGCAATCTTGTGACTTTGTAGGACTCGTTCCTGAATAGTTGATCAGGTAACGGGGTGGCAAGTAAAAATGCAGGAAGAATGGAATTTAACAATATGTAAATGAGCGAAAATAAAAACAAGTTCATGCGGTAATTCAGGTTGGAAGGACCCTCAGGAGGTCAGCTAATCCAAAGCTAGAGTACTTCAGAAAGTTTAAGTTGTTAAAGTGAAAATGTGAGCAGTGTTTCTCAAATGGCAAGTTCATGCAAGAAATAATGTCTTCTCATCAACATGTAGCATTATTTACATCATTCAGGGAAGATGCACACATCGTTAGAACTTTGTAAAACTATTGTTATTTTTTGGTTCTAGCTTATTTTCTCTCAAAACTCTGCAAATTTAGCTTTTTTGGTTTTATCAGTGTTATTTCTCTTGTATGTTTGATTATAACTCAGTCGTTATGTATGGGGATCGGAAAGAAATGAATTTAACAGTAGGTAAAAAAGAAGTTTGTAATAGCTCACTCTTCAAAGATCCTTTCAGGAATGAGGGAGGAAACTCAGGGCAAATCAATTCCTCATTAAAAGAGAGGATACAAACACTTGTACTCTAGAAACGGAAGGAGGGGGAAAGGCCTTTGAAAATATGCAGATCTGCTAACAGAATCTTAGGAAACCTCCACCTGTTCCATGGTGTGCTAAGGAAGAATAGCGTGAGTGAGGTAAAATATATTACTTCTAGTTTAACCTTCAAAGATGGCTTTTAAAAATCAAGGTAAACCATATGCAGGAAGTACTTGAACTGTTATTTCTGATGTTAGTTCAAAGCTTGTCAAATTTTTACTGAGTTTACACAGAGCTCGGGATGAAAGACCCAACTGTGTTGTCTGGACACATGACTACAGTGCATCTGGAGTCCTTAGGGATCACTCCCGTGTTACACCCGGCAGTAACAGGGAAGTAGCAGCACTAAGGCACTGTTCAGATCTTACCTAGGGTATTATAACACTTGATCACCCTGATGAGGAAAGATTAACTCAAGCGACAACAGGTACAAAAGATGGTAATTAGAAGGATGAGACAAAAGGAGAATCAGTCATACCAGAGATAACTATGAAAGAGCTTTAATTTTTTTTTAGCCTAGTAAAGTGAAGAATAATGATAAGACCTTTTTGCTCTCTAAAAGCATTAAAAGGGAATGAGCAGTAAGAAAGCTATTTAAAGGACAGTTTTAGCAAAAGAACAAATTTATGAATTTTAATTCGTGAATAAATTAGGCAGGATAGTTGGGGATGCAGAGAAGCTCTGGAATAACCTACCAGAAGTGTTTCTAAACAGTAAGAATTCAAATTCTGTTTGAATTCATCAGACTCTTTAGTAAACTGAATTTTACTAATATGGTAAAAGGCTATCCAGCTTTATTTTGCTGGCATAATTTTCTGCTGATTTTGATAGTTAGTGCCTCCTGGAAGGGTTTAATGAGAACTGGAGCTAGCAGGAGGGTATGGCACTAGTAATGTGGGGGATAAGAGGAAAGATAGGATTGGAGAGCAGGGCTGTTGGTGGGGCCTTTGTAGGACTGTTCAAGGAAAGTATTACAGTAACTCAGCTATTCCAGCCTAACACAAAATTGACTGTGAACAAGTGGCACCAAATCTGGCCAGGCTTACATCTCTGCAGCAGGGGGTCGTTTTGCCGCCTGCAAAATAATTGTGGAAGTAGTGGGGTTGTCCCATTACTGTGCCCTCCTTTTCTTTTGTTCCTCTCTGAGAGACCTCAGTTTGGTTAGATATCTTATTAATCTGTTTTTCATAAGGAGTCATCATCTTTCTTTTCCTTGCAGTCATACCACCAGAGGTGGTGTGTTGTTATACAGCCCTTGCATCTGTGTTTCCGTAGGGGTATTCAGGGCTCTCAAATTGAAATGGTGGTGGCACTCAGCTGAGCGAATGCTCCAAAGAAGTGATCTTCACACAGTTGTGACTGTATGTGGTTAAGAGCTACTATGCTTTAGAAGAACTCCCCTGTTCTGTGATGTGCAGCCAGTGTTCCACTACTGTGTTGTTAAGGGTTGGTGTTTTGAAAGATTTTTAAAAGGCTAATGGCGGGTGAGCAGAGCACTCACGAGCAATGCATTCAGAGTAACACAAAGTCTCAGTTTTGGCATAGTACAGTGAAACCGAGAAACTCTTATTCTTCCATTATTAGCTGGAAATCAGAAAGGTTACTAGCATACCTGCCATGCACCCAAAGTTCTTTTATTAAGAATACCCAGTTTTGTGATGATATGGAGAAAGCCAGTATTTATACAACTGAGACAAGTTGTTCTCCGTGCGTGTATGCAGGAGCGTCTTGGCCTTGCCAGCACCAAACTTTGTCCCTGCGAACAGATACACTTAAGCTGTATCACTTCCTCCTGCACCTGCTGCTAATTGTAGTAGCTTCAATGGGTTGCACTGCTGCCAAGTTCGCAAGTCTTCACAAATCAATTTGAAAGCAGCCTTACTCCACTTAGGAACTTAGCAGCTAATCACTGCTGCTCGTTTCTGCTCTCTGAAGGGCCACTTGAAGGGCAGATTACTCTGCAGCAAAGCATTCATTCACTGCAGTTATGACCAGACGCTTGTGTAATTGAGCTGAGCTCTGTGGAATAACGCAGATGAATCACTGCAGCGTACTATTTTTACACTATGTTCAGCTTGTGTTTGCAACAAGAACTTGTTTGAAGCCTGAGAGAGTGTTTTTAAATTAAAAAAAAGGGGGGGGGGGCACCAATAATATATGCTAAAAGCAGGGCATCGCCATCTGTTACGTTACAGCTATGATGTGCTGCTCGTGTGAGGTTCTGCTTTGGCTCAACAGTTCAGATGTACATTTGCATGCTAATTGGTAATGCTGTTCTGACTTCACAGTGATGCTCTTGTACCAAGTTATATTACTCTCTTCTGCTTCCATGTAGCTGTTGATGCCATAGTTGTTTTTGGTTTTGCCTTCTTTCTATTTTTAGCAGAGGGCCCTCTCCTCTCCTACCCAGGCATTGCAGTCTTAAAACTGCAGTGCTATGAGAAGCAGCAAGCTTCATTGCTCATTGTAGTGCTCTGAGGGAGTTATTGCTGATGCTATTAATTTAAGGAAAAAAACCCCAACCACTCAACCGCGAAACCTAATAACTTCAAGTTTACCTAACTGCATTTTTGTTTATTTGTAAATTTTATTCCAATTCATGGTGACACTGTTTTTTTTTATTAAACTTACTCTAGTGGTGTATTATGCTGACTCTATGTATAATGTGCTGAACTTAGTGCACTGTCCAGTGAAAATACGCTTTTTAATTTAAGGGGCCTCTAGAAACTCTTGCAGTAAGAGTAATGTTCTAGCATAGTTATGGCATAACATAATAACAATAATATGTAACAGTGGTGCAGATGGTTTGTGAAGTATTACAGGGCAGAGCATACATATTACAGGGCAGAGCATGGCATTTCAGCAGGTACCATAGCATTGTTGCACAGGATACTGTAATTATTTGGAAAACGAAGGTAGTTATTCTTAGCAACTGACAAGCTGTGCATGTTGTGGAAAATCATTATTGTTCTTGAAGAAAGCAGAAGTGATACTTAAGCTTCAGTAAAGTTGTACTGAACTTGAGACTGCTTTAACTATCTTTGTTAGAGATACGTAAACAAACTTGACTACTTTCTAGTAAAACCCAAGTCACTCAAAATGAAAAATACAATACTGTCATAGAAATTACTCTGTTCTAAGCATGTAATAAAGTAAGCAGCTGGCAGATGGTTGGGTGCCTTTCTGAAGTGCTCGTACACTAAAGCATGTAGTATAAAAGGAGGAACTGTGTGCAGTTACAGTGCTACCATCACGGACACGTGGTGGGATAGGACGTGGTTAAGAAGGACAGGCTGGGATGGTGAGGAGGGGGAGTCCCTTTTACATGTCAGAGCAATGGTAATGCATGGAGCCCTACCAAAGGAAGGGCACAGAGCTGGTCAAAAGCTTATGGGTCAGGATTAGAGGGTCTCTATTAGAGACTAATAGAGGTGACATCATGGTGGAAAAAGGAAAGCCAAAGCCCACCTGGAGTTGAATCTGGTGAGGGAGGCAAAGAGCAGTAGGAAAGGCTTCTATAGGTACAGGAGGACTAGGGGAAAATGTGGGCCTGCTGCTGAAAGGGACAAGGGATGTGGTGACAAAGGGCATGGAAAAGGCTCAGATACTCAATGTCTTCTTCACCTTGGTCTTTACTGCTAAGTCCAGCATTCAGCAATCCCTGACCCCAAGAGACCAGAAGGAAAGCCTGAAGCAAAGAAGACTTGTCGTTGGTGGAGGACGATCAGGTTAGGGAACACTTAAACAAACTGGGACAGACACAGGTGCATGGGACCTGATGGGATGCATCCATGAGTGCGGAGGGAGCTGGCTGATGTCATTGCGAGGCCACACTTGATTATCTTTAAAAGGTCATGTTGATCAGAGGAGGTTCCTAAGGACTGGAAGAAAACAGATGTCAAAGCTATCCTCAAGATGGGCAAGGAGGAGGAGATTCCAGGGAACCAGGGGCTGGTCAGCCTCACCTCAAGCCCTGGGAAAAGGTGGTGGAGCAACTAATTGTGAAAACAACTGTTTCCCAGACACACAAAGCACAAGAAGATGCTTGGTGTGGCTTTACAAAGGGGAAACCATGCCTCACCAAGCTGGTAACTCTCTCTAAAGAGATGTCTGGCTTGGTGGACAAGGGGAGAGCAGTGGCTGTTGTTTGTCTTGACTTTAGTAAGGCTTTCCACACTGTCTCCCGTAGCATCCTCAAAGACAAACTGATGAAGTATGGGCTAGGTAAGTGGACAGCGAGGCGGACTGAAAACCGGCTGCACTGCTGGGCTCCAAGCGTTGTGATCATTGGCACCAAGTCCGGGTGGCGGCCAGTCCCTAGTGGTGTACCCCAGGGGTCGATACGGAGTTCAATCCTGTTTAGTGTCTGTGTTATCGACTTGGATGATGGTGCAGAGTGTACCCTCAGCAAGCCTGCAGACAATACAAACCAGGGTGGAGTGGCTGATAAACCAGATGGGTGTGCTGCTGTTCAGGGGGACCTCAACAGGCTGGAGATGTTTCATGACCTACAGGAACTTCATCAAGTTCAACAAAGGGAAATAACAAGTCCTGCACCAAGGGAGGAATAAATAACCCCATGGACTCTGGGACTGACCGGCTGGAAAGCAGCTTTGCAGAAAAAGACCTGGTCATCCTGGTAGACACTAAGATGGCTATGAGCCAACAATGCACCCTCGCGGCAAAGGCGGCCGTGGACACCCTGGGCTGCATGAGACAGAGCATTGCCAGCAGATCTCAGGGAGGTGGTCCTTCCCCCTTTACGCAGCCCTGGCGAGACACATGTGGAGTGCTGTGTTCAGCTGAGCTCCCTGGTATGAGAAAGATGTGCACATACTGGAGCAAGTCCAGCACGGGACCACAAAGATAAATACAGGGGACTGGAGCATCTGTCATGTGAGGAGAGGCTGATAGACCTTGGACTGCTCAGGCTGGAGAAGAGGAGTTTGGGGGTGAGGGATTGGTGTTGCAAATCTTATCATTGTGTATAAACATCTGATGGGCAGGAGTAAAGATGCCAGTGGCAGACTCTTCTCATTGGTGCCCAGTGGAAGACAAGAGCATTAGGTACCATTTGGAACATATGAGATTTATCAGAACATAAAACACTTCTTTACTGTAAAGGAGGTCAGACTCTGGCACAGGTCGCCCAGAGAGGCTCTGGAGTCTCCATCCTTGGGGATATTCAAAACCTAACTGGAGAGGGCCCTGAGCAACCTGCTCTAGTTGACCTAGCAGTCGGCTGGACTAGGCAATCTCTGGAGATGCCTTTCCATCTCAGCCATTTTGTGATTTTGTGGTGGTCTGCAACCACCAATTCTCATGAGTATGTCTGAAGCCTGTGAATTTACAGAACGTTTCCGAGTTTCCTTAGCTATATTAAGCTTGTGTGTTTTTTGTTTTGTTATGGTTAGTATACTTGTAAGTCAATTCTGTAGAAACTCTTCATGCTAAGAAAACCTAAAGAGATTAAATACAGGTACTAAAACATTCTTACTATCTTTAGATGGTTATGATGAGTTGCAGAATTGGTAATATATGATCAAGCCCGTGATATCTGAGATGTATGTTTTGGCTGGCCTTTATTTCATTAGTTTTCTTACTGGACAGAATGAATATTCAGTTGAGAGATATTGAAAAAATGATATATTTGTTTTATACAGAAAGTGGAAAAATATTATGCTTTTGAGATCCCGGATGTTCCAGTAAAATCGGAATACTTAGAAGTTAAATATTCGGTGAGTATAATTAATCTGATGAAAGACCATAACCTGTTTTCTTACCTAATTAAGAATTTTATGGTTTTACTAAAAAATAATAATAATAAATTGCAGGATTTGATTTTTAGTAGCTAGTGACTGTACCTCTGTTGCAGCGTGTAGTTAGTTGCTCATTGTCTCATAATTTAAAAAAAAAAAGTTTTAATACCTAAGCTTGTGGCTTTTTTTGTTATCATTTGTATGTTGGTTAGTCCTTAACAAAAACAGTTCATTACCAGGTAACCTATAACATGTTGATTTGTTAACGTTAGCTCTATTTATGTAAATAAAGCATGAGGGGAAAAATACTTCCTGCAACTACTGCATTCCTCCCACCTTCTCCCCCAGTTACAATTTGCTTATTGATTTACAACAATCTGTATTCCCAATTATCCCGCTTTATTTTTTATCGCCTTGCCACTGAATCAACTAATCAGCCAAACAACCCTTTAGCTGTACTGGATCAGGGCCCAAAGTACTGTAAGGTGTTTTAAATTACTTAGTACCCTTAAATGTTTTGTTGAATCCGTGTCCAGAATATAGCCAATACCTCTGCTTACATGGTTCTTGCAAATAGCGGCTGGGTGAGAAAGACTTCTGTTGAAGAGCTGTAAAACTGAGAAGCAAAGATGAAAAAAAATTCCCATGAGAACATCAGTAGCTATTCTGAATTAGCAAAAATACTTGATTTGCTTTCAAATGTAAGAGACTGAGCAGTCTTGAACCTATTCGGTCAGTTGCTGAAATAATGCCTTTTTAAACCCTTTTTTTATACTAGTTCTAGGTGCAAAAGCAGCATCCCATAGAGATTTGCTAGCTCTCTCAAATTTTTCTTTTGTTGTGCAGAAACACTTTATCCAGTCTTTATATGACAGGCAAGATTAAAGCTGTAACTATCTAATTAAGCTTACAACGCGAGCGGTTTCTGTATTAAAATGGTCATTGAACATTGTTGTAGTCTTGGCTGATGATAATATTTCTCTCTTACATCCCAGTATAGATGAAGAACTTTTGCTTCAGTGCATTTTTACATTACTGTCCTGATTTTGTTATGCACCTATTTAAGTCAGTAGTGTAATTTCTTCAATTACTGTAAGGTATTATGGGTTAAGGCTTTGCTTGTGGGAAATTACAGTGATTTCAGGTATTGTGCAGTTTTGTTCAGGTGCTGTCTGAATATAGCGTGTCAACCTTGAAGACTTCTGTGGGGTGAAATGACTCACTGCCTTCTGTTACTTGTTAGGCTGAATGCCCTCGGCTTCCCCAAGATCTGAAAGGACAAACATTTTCACATGTATTTGGAACTAACACCTCTAGCCTGGAGCTTCTCTTGATGAGTAGGAAGATCAAAGGACCATGCTGGCTGGAAATAAAAAATCCACGTATGGTGGTTTGCATGTGAAATACTTGGTTGCTGGAAAATACACATAATTATCCACTGGGGGGAGGAGGGGAAATTTAAACTGTACTGATAAATTATCATTTTGTAAATTAACTTTGCAATTTATCTGTGTAACTTTCATTATCTAGTACAAATTGTAACTTATTCCTTTTCTGAGTGAGAGCTCTATCCATATACAGTTGCATACTGCACAGGTGAGATTATAACTTTGAGCGGCAGTCGGAGGGAACTATGCAGTGCCTAGCAGCTACTCTTTGGTGCATACCCTAAAAGCCATGTATACTGAGCTAAAATTAGTTTCCTAGAAATGTATCCCTCTTTCTTGTCTTGACAACTTCAGATTCGTGTTTTTTCTGCAAATGTATCTTTTTAAGAGCAAGCCGCTGCTAGATGGCTTTTTTGTTTGTGTGTTAGGTTTTCTTTCTGGCGCTTCGAAAACTTTGTGGTGCGGAGCTTTTTTAGTTTTAAATCCTTTCTGCCTCGTGAGTGGCATGCACCACTTATAGGTGGTTATGCCACAGTATTTTGGCTTGGTTAGAGCCCTTTATTCAATGCGTGCTGCGTATCCCCAAGAACGTAGGGAAGTTGATCATACTGGACAAAACCTACATCTATTAGTGCAGTCTCCTTGGGGCACTTGTAATATAGAATTGATAGTATTGAATGCTGACGCCAGGAGGGTTCTCCTCTTCAGCACCTCGCTCAGTCACTGACAAAGCTGATACCAGTAAGGATTTTGGACTGGAATAGACAAATCCCTGGCTGCCAAAAGACGGATTAGCTCTGATGGGTTTTCCACCAGACATTGGCAAGCATCGTTGTACTTCTTGGCACTGATTTTAAAGACCTAAGAGTGGTTTTTCATCTGCACTTTTCTCCCAGGAATTTACCTTGTATTTCTTTGGCATTTTCTTTCTTCACCTGAAAAGAGTCCAGAGCTGTTTTGTTCCTCATATCTGGTACGACAAATGTTATGGCAATGACAATTAACAGTTCAGGCAGTATTCAATTTTTCGTAATGCTGATGTGCATTATCTCCCCTTAGACTACCTTGCCTGAGCTCAGATACTGGTTCCAGCCCAGAGTTAAATGGTAAACGAAGGGAGCTCTCTTTTTCCCATTCCCTTATCTCCATTACAGCCTTCAGGTTCCAGAGAGAGTCTGTATCTTGATACCAGAATTGTTCATTTCACAACTGTGGCATGCCCACTCTGTTGAAAACTGTCTATTAAGCTGGCTAGTTATATTTATGCAAATTTATGTAGTCATTGCACTGGATTTTGTGCCCCAAAGCTGATTTGTGTGTGTGTCTAGTTTACCAGAATGTTCTTGCTTTCTTGTGTAGCTTCCCTTCCACACTTCCCATAGAGGGTCTCAGGGATAAGAAGTATACCTGAAAGGTTTAGAACAAGTGAGTCTCATTTGATCAGACTCCTACAACTTCTCCAAAAACTGTCATCACTATTCATAATGAATCTGTCTTTACAGTTTGACTATCATTGCTAGATAGCACCAGAGCTTTTCTAGAGCATCAGTCTCCAAACTTGTTAGATTGTGCACCCCGTCAGTAAAAAATTGAGCATGTACCCCCAATATATAGATATTTATTTATAAATTATATACATGTACTACTGTACTAATATATGATGTGCATTATAAAATAAACACAAAAATAGACATTAAAAAGGATGAGGTATGTGAAATAAACACTTTTTAAAGTATTAATTTTATTTATTAATGGTGCAAAAAATATTTTCTTCCCACACCCCAATGGATTGTCTTATACACCCCCTGGGGTTCATGTGCCCCACTTTGGAGACCACTGCTCTACAGAGTGCTAGTTGAAGCTCTGGTTGTGAAGATATTGGAGATCAAAGAAAAAAGGTGTTAAGCAATTGATCACCTGTCTTCCTTTGGAGAGATGATCAGTGTTTTATAAATGAAAATATTTTAGACAGTTACCTGTTTGCATTTAGAGCAAGGAAAAATAGAGAAGGTAAAATATGTGGGTTTCCAGAGAGGGGTCAAATAATTTTGTAGGGAGTAAGATAACTAGGTCTACTAACAGCTGTCTTCAAAAGGTTAATCCGTCAGAAATGCAACCTCTGCTTCCTGCTAACTGCGTGTAGTGAGTTACCTCAGCAGCATCTTTTGTTGAATGATCACTTTTTTTTTAAAGCAAGTGAAGAATTACAGACCAAAATGTTCAAATGATAATGGGTGGTGAATATGTCTTTCCCCCCCTCCCTCTAACCATCTATATAATTTTGTAGCTCTTGTACAATTTATGCCTAAATAGCTTTCTGTGACCTTCCTTACAGTTTAGGATAGCTTACACTACCAGGGTAGGATGAACTCTCTTTTTATGTCATCCCCCATCTCCTCATTTCCATAATTGTGTTTCTGAAGGACTATATCTAAATGAATTGCCCAGTGCATTTCAGTCAGTCATACGTTCTTGTTCTCATTTGATCAAAATTCTTTTGATTTGCACTCTGGCTGCCTTTTCTGTAGCGTTTAAGAAACTTCTGTGTAAATGAAAGTTTCACTTGTATTAATTTAATTTTTATGAAGCCTTCTTCCTTTGGATTGACTACAAGATCAGATGCTAAGAGGTAGTATGTTAATTTAGGTGGAATTATGCTCACTTAGTTTATATCTTTCTGTACTATGACTCTCTATAAAGCTGCCTGAAGTTTTTTTTTTTGCGTTGCACATCTTCCTGGCCTCAATACAAATCTTCCCTCTCTTCTTTGGTGTTAAAGAGCGCCTGGTGTAACTAGGCTTCTGACTGGGGAGTCAGGGCCCAGGGAGTTACCAAAAATTGGGCAGGATTAGTCTGGATCTTGGACTATCCCACAAGAGCAAAACATTAAAAGGACGTGCTCTGTGCAACAGTGCCATTAGAGAAACCTTACCTGTGGTTCCTGGAAGAATGAAGGTGGTTCGTGTTGTTTCCTCAGAGCCTTCAAATCAGTCAGTCAGCTGGTGTAAGGTGGAGGCTGTGGCCATGAAGCCTGGCTTGGTGAACGTGGTTACAGATCTTTCTTCTCCTCCTCCTCCTCTCGTGGTCATGTCCCTCAACATGAAGACCACTCAGAACCCAAAGACTCACCAGAATGAGGTAAGTAATCTGCTCGCATTTTGGTTTGGTTTGGTTTCATTCTTTGGCAGATACTAAAAATTTTCAAAGGCTTGGAAGAAGTTCACCTGATAAAACATACTGTCCTGGTGTCGGCTGGGATAGAGTTAATTTTCCTCCTAGTAGCTGGTACAGTGCTGTGTTTTGGATTTAGGATGAGAATAATGTGATAACGCACTGATGTTTTAGTCGTTGCTAAGCAGTGCCTATACTAAGTCAAGGACTTTTCAGCTTCCCCTACTCTGCAAGCGAGGAGGTGCACAAGAAGCTGGGAGGGGGCATAGCCAGGACAGCTGACCCAAACTGGTCAAAGGGATATTCCATGCCATATGATGTCATGCTCGGTATATAAACTGGGGGAGTTGGCCTGGGGGCGGTGACTGCTGCTCGGGGACTGGCTGAGCATCGGTTGGTGGGTGGTGAGCAATTACATCACTTGTTTTTCCTGGGTTTTGTTCTCTCTTTTGTTGTTTTACTTTTCATTACAATTATTATTACTACTATTATTATAATATTTTATTTCAATTATTAAACTGTTCTTATCTCAACCCACGAGTTTTCTTACTTTTGCCCTTCTGATTCTCTCCCCCATCCCACCAGGGGCGGGGAGCGTGAGCGAGCGTCTGTGTGGTGCTTGGTTGTTGGCTGGGGTTAAACCACCACATATGTCTAAGTATATTTACTGTTGAATAAACTTTCTGTGTTGTGGGCTTTCCAAAGAAATTTTTGCTGGGGTCTCACCAGCATGATAACTGTGGGTTCAGGCGGCCTGTTTGGTGAGAATATTTACTGTGACAGTGGATCCTACATATTTTTTTCAAGCCTTCTATTTTGTTTGTTGTGCATAATAGTTATAAATTAAACTGTCCCTAAACAGCTGTTAATGGAGATTTTTTTTTTTTTGGTAGAGCTAATCATAGGTTCTTGGTAAAATGACAGGGTTTTTCTGCTGATAAAACTCATTTTGAAATAGAATGAGAATTTGGTCTAAATCTTATAGCACCTAGTATTCTGCTGCAAGATCTTTCCTTTTCTTAGAAAGGAGGAGAGATGTAGGTGGCACTCTCAGTTGTGGACTGCAGACCACAATGTGTAGTTAGGCACATTTATCTGTTTTTTAACATAAGTCTCCGTAGCTTAGGAAGAGATTTAGTATTCACTAATAGGATAGGATAGGATAGTTGTTTCTGGCTAATTGAATGGAAGAAAAATTCGGCTGACAAATTTTTCAAGCAGAATTAATCTTCTTGGTGAAGTTAAAATTTGGGGGCGGGGGGGGGAGTGTGGAAAACTCCTGGTTTCTAGCCAACGTAATGAGACATATGTCAGGTACCAACACGACTCTGCTTGCCAAGATGTTTCTAAAGCCTGTCTGCTTTGTCTTATGTTGGGTTTTCCTGACCAGTGTCTGGGGAGCCAGGACGTCCTGCCAGCAAAGCAGGCAGAAGCATCCGTAAAGCTAATAGCTTCTAAACACTAAAACCTCTTGGTTTTTTGGCAGTCTTGACTGCTTGCTCAGGGGCAGCCCTTCCGGAGGCAAAGCTTCTGCATGCCCTGCTCACATCTTCCCTGCACTTCATAGGGAATCCTTTAAATTGTGGGGTCTGTTCAGATTCCGAACAAATTATGATAAAAGCAGAGTTTCCAAAATGAATTATTTTTCCTCTCAAATTTCTAAGATAATCATTTAGGAGTAAGTTCTGCTTTATTTTACTTGAGATCAATTGATAACTTCTTTTTAACTATTTATAGTTGGAATTCATTTTAAAAAGATCTTTTGTAGAAACAGGAGAAAAGAGATGAGGAAACAAAAAAAAAAAGAGGGAAGAAATGGGTATTGATAGTAGTCATGTTTATGAAGTTATGTGTTCTGTATCTCCTTGGTATAGATTGTGGCTGTTGCAGCTCTGATTCATCAGAAATTTCCTTTGGATAAGGCTCCACCTCAGCCTCCTTTTCAGACACACTTCTGTGGTATGTACTTGGAATGGTTTATGAGTAGAAAAATAATTCCTTTGGAGTTTTTCTTTTGTTGTTTTGGGTTGGGGGGGGTTGGGGGTGGTTTTCTTTGTTTGTTTGTTTGTTTTGGTTTTTTTAACTTCATTCTGTCACTCCAGCAATAATGGCTTAGAATAGGTAAGTGACAAAGTTTCAACTCCCAGGTGGGCTTTTCTCCCTATTTTTAACTTCACTGGTTGCTGACTTTTTATTGAAGACTTTATTGAAAAAATCTCAGTTTGAGATGATGCGAAGTAACCCTGCTCTATACAGTTTCCTATAGTTTTTATTAGTTTTACTTCATCGTGTGTTCTCTTGGATTACTTTCTTCACCCATTGATTTAGACCGTTTATTTACTGTCACTTAGTTATTTTTCAGTTCTAAACAGAATTTAAAAAATAAACATGTCACATTTATTTATAAACAAGTTTTCTTAGGGGAAAAAATCTCTCACAGCAGTGTCATTGTAGTAAGATCAGCTAAACCTTGAGATTCAGACCCCAGTCGGAAGTGATGAAGAGTGTTGAATGCTTGTGAGAGGAAGTTCTTTGGAAGCTGTGGACCGTAGTTTTAATCTCCAATGATAACCTCAAATACGACTGATTTAAATTGTCTAACACTTTATTAATTACTCAGTTATCTTAAAGACAAGTATTCACATAAGGCTGGCTTTTTAGAATTAGAGGTTAGTTTTCCGTAGCTCCCTTTGTTGTGGATGGATGCTTATGTGGAGGGTACAATTAAGAACATGTATGTAAGAACAAATACAATTTCTTTTGCAGTTGTTTCCAAACCGAACGATTGCATTTTTCCTTATGACTTCAAAGAAGCTATTAAAAAGAAGGTAATTTCATTTTGTTAGCCTTCTGATTGCAGCACCTTTTTAAAACATGAACTTTATGTTGCTTTGGGTAAGTTGTGTAAGAGAAATATTCAAAGGAATGGAATGATTATTTAATTAGTTTGCCACTCTGCAAACCTAAATCCAGGTATTTATTCTGTGTTGTAAAAACAGAGGGGTGTGTGTGATTCAGTACTGCTTTTAGTTGTGCTCATAAAATAGACTGTTAGACAAGAGAGTTGGAAAGGTTTTGCAAAGAGGTTACAATTGTGGTTCGTTTTCATTAAACCTGACTATGTACTTGTAGTAAACTGCGAGAATTTGTTTCTTCTTTCCTTGGAGAGTAAAGTCTGTCAAAATTTAGAAGACATCCTTTCTAAAAGGGCACTGGGAGAGCTGGTAGAATAATAAAATAACCTATTTTTGTTTTTCCTCTGTTTCTGTGTGATCTTAAGCCTGTGAGTGAAGGATGCACATGGAACATTTTCCTGGTGTGCTTGATTCTTAGGAGGCTCTTAAAATATCACTAGACACCTGCATACAAAAGCAAAATGGAAAAAAGCCTCTGAGAAAAGCTTTCTGTGTCTATGGGAGTGAGAACAAAAAGCCTTGAATTATAGAAGGAAAGGGAGAATTCTGTGGTGCTTTATTATTGTCTTGTAACTAGTAGGGGAGAGGAGATGTTTCCATTTTAAACTTATTGGGTCACTGAAATCAGGTGCCCTCTTGCTCCTTTTAGAATGCTAAAATAGAAATTGCTGCAACAGAGAGAACACTGCTGGGATTTTTCCTTGCGAAGATTCACAAAATTGACCCAGATGTTGTTGTGGTGAGTAGTTCTGAGACTTTGAGAGTTAAATTAAAGCATATTGTCAGTTGGTCAGCTTTGTTCTTTTTCTTTTGTTCCCTTACAGGTTTTTTAATGTTTATCTTAGACTGCCTTATGAATTGAATTTGCTTATAAGACAGCAGGTATACTTTGATACAAAGATGATACAGAATTTTCCCTGAGAGCATTTTATACATCCTATTATTTCCCATAACATCTAAAATAGGCAGTATTTCCATAGTACCTGAAACAAGTATTTTTTTTTCTTTACTCGGAAAGACTAAACACAACATAAAAACCCTTGTGATTTTCTAGAAAAATGGGAACTCTTGGTATACTTAAGGGTCTGTTTCAGTTCAGATGCTCATATAATTTGTGTCACCATTTAGATTGTGTTTGTGCTGTAAATCAAAATGATAACCTATACAAATCCACGGGATCTGAGCAAAGTTTTGTAATAAGCATTCTTATGTTTTCTACTGTATTGGCAGCTGCAGATTTATTATAATTACTCAGTTTCTTTTTTGTTACGTTTGATTAATGTACAGTCCTGACTTTCATTTAATGAAATTTCAAAGACAATTTGAAGTTGGTTATAAATCTGAGGTTGGTAATATACAACTTGTTATTCTTCTGTAGGTAAAGACAGATAATTAAGTGGTGGGAATAGGATGAAATGGGCAGTCAGGTTCCTGATGTTTTCAGCTCAGTGCGGCTGGTATCTGTTATCACCCTACAAGCTGAGCTTCCTGGTGGTTATGGGAAGGAATCAGGGGAAACACTGCAGCCAGTGGTTTTAAATTGAAGATGCCAGTCGTAGGGGTGTGAGAGCTCTGATCCTAAAAACAGCAGAGCTGTGTTAGTGCAGTTTAATTTGCACCTGGTTTAATTAGTGCTGTTGAAAAACAAGCTATATCAACATAGGTAGGATGCCTCTACTATGGCTTTAATGCTGCTGCTGAATTTAAGGAGCTGCTTCTATAGCACAGTATTGCACTACACAGGTGTATCTGATATGGTGAACCTGCAGTTCCTGGTGACTGAGTGGTCCACATAGACTCATGTTCATCAGGGTAGCATTTTGCTTTCAGTTGAGGTTACAGACCAGTGTCATCAATGTCCTTAGTATTGTTTAAACTTTGCAAATACTGCTGGAGTACTTTGATATGTTAATATTGGTGGTAAGGTGGTCTTGTCCAGATTTAACAGCTATGCCTGTTGTAGTATCAAAGGAAAAAAATTACATTATTTTGGTGTCAATACTGAGACTTGCATGGATGGAGAGAAAAGGAATTACTCATAGCTAAGTTTATATGCTGTATAAAGAATATTGGGTTTTTTCTAAAAAGCTTTAAATCCTAATCTCTGGTATCGAAGTGTAAAGCTGAATTGTGTGTCCTGTGAGCAGGTTATAGAGCTGATTTTGGTATTTTGCTGAACAGCATTGTTAGTGTTAAGACTAATGAGTACTGTTGATGAACGGTCTCTTAGTGCTTTCTATGAGAGAGAGAGATAATGCCATCAATTAGTTGGAAAAAAAACACAAAGGGCAAAGGAATACAGAGTGTGTGTAAGTCAGTCTTTCAATTTGCATTTGTTGTAACCTTTTTTTGTTGTTTTTTTCTGCTGCAAGGGTCATAATATTTATGGATTTGATCTGGAAGTGCTGCTTCAAAGAATTAATGTTTGCAAAGTCCCTCACTGGTCCAAGATAGGTCGACTAAGGAGGTCCAATATGCCAAAGCTTGGGGTAATAAGATTGCTCAAGTCTTTTAAGCTCCTTTATGTTGCATGTGATTAAAAATGAATTAATTTTGATGAGAAGTTGTAAATGTGACACTGATGTATTTTGACTGTTGGTCATGCTGGATTTCATGTGTCCCAGATCAGAAATGATGAGTGTTTATATGGCTTTTATTACAGTAATAAGCTAAACTAATTTTCAAGTTAGGCTAATTTAGTTTACATATCTCAACTAGATGATGGTAATGACAGATTAATTGCAATAGTCTTTACTGTAACAGCCTTTGTCTGCTATAACTGTAAAATGAGAAAATGTAATTTGGATTGATTGGTGAATCATGCTATAGAGAGCTGCTAAGTTAGTAATTTTGTAGTTCTTAGCACGTATTTGTTCAGAGGACATGTGTGAGGCTTGGAGTATTGAAGTGCTGAACGTGGCCGTGTTCTTGCCTGTTCCTGTCCTTACTGGAGGGCAGGATGAGTATTTGTGTGTGGTTTGTTCTGTGACTTTTTCGTCCTGCTGTTAGTACAAAAAAAAAAATCCTTGAAGGAAAAACAAAATCCACACCCATGTTCTTGTGGGGACTATTCTAATTAATAAAGAAAAAAAAATGCGTAACAGTTTAAGAATTATAGATCTACTAGTAATGACAGTTAAGTATCTACTTCTTAATATCCATATATACTGAAAGATACCATGGATTGATTCCTTTAGGGCATAATTACAAAGCTGACTATTAGTGGCATTTAGTAGAGTTTTTAGAGTATTAGAGTATGTAGTGACGAGCTGACTTGACTGAGTCCTATAAGCGTATATTTTGGATAGATGTTCTTTGTTAATGTTTGTATGTTTCATTTTGTTTGGGTTTTTCTGTCCTTGGGTGCTGTGGTTAAGGGTCGAGGAGGGTTTGCTGAAAGGAATGCTGCCTGCGGTCGAATGATCTGTGATGTAGAAATTTCTGCTAAAGAATTAATTCGTTGCAAAAGTTACCATTTGTCTGAACTGGTCCGTCAGATCTTGAAAACGGAGCGGGTAACAATTCTACCAGAGGAAATTCAAAATATGTACAGGTATGTTGCTGATCTGTGTTTTTAAACCTTCACTGGAAAGTAGAGGGGCTACTTTCCCGCTATAGAATTTCATGCTTGCTTATTTGGTTTGTCATGGAGATGCTGACTTAGCATACTGGTATTTGAAAAGTAAAATATTATCTTAACAGTATTTTATAATGTTTCAGGCCACTGGTGGGTGGTGGCTTATTATGTGTGAAGAAAATCGATTTGTGAGAGCATTGGTTTAGATACATAAATAGGATATGCAAGCTTGAGTTTTGCGGGTTTTTTTTCAATTAAAAGACCTTGCTGAATAATTCAACACTGGTGTGCTACAGATACCACGTGTTCCACACTTCATATAGGTGTAAACTACTGCAGAGTACAAAGGAGGCTGATTTTACTTTACTAGGCCATCCCCCTTCTTTTCCCAGTGATTCTCCTCGCTTAATGTTCATGCTGGAAAACACCTGGACAGATGCCAAGTTCATTCTCCAGATCATGTGTGAGCTGAATGTTCTGCCACTGGCCCTTCAAATAACCAACATCTCTGGGAATGTCATGGTACATTTTTATTATTTCTGTCCCCCCTCTCCCCCCGCATTGTCCCACAAAAACAGTTCTGTGTTTTCTGTGTTTGATTTGCTGGTTTTAATTTGTAAACGCTAAATGACAATATATGATGCTGTAAATTTTTTGCTGTGATGAGTGTGAGAGTCTTGACGATCTAGTCAAGTAATGTAAAACTTCTATAAAAATATCACATTTGAGTTTTGTGCATGGTGATGACACAGAATTATGGTAATGCTAGGTGAACTTACAAATAGTTGAAGGACGTAGCTTAGTCTATTTTTGTATGTCAGTGTTTTCTATGCTTTGCTTCAAATTCTTTTTTTGCCCCTCTCTATAGTCGAGGACAATGATGGGTGGACGATCTGAACGTAACGAGTTCTTGCTGCTTCATGCATTTCATGAAAAAGACTACATAGTGCCGGACAAACAAGTTTTTAAAAAGCTTCCGCAGAAGCTGGTGGGTCCAGTTTTTCTCTTTCCAAGAATTTTTATTAAAAAGAAAAAAACCATTCTTCTATCTTTTGCATATTACTGTTCTGTGAGAGCATGAAAAACCCAAACATAGCCAGTCTTAGATATAACTTAATGTTACAGCTTATGCTTAATTCAAAATTTTTTTTGTTGTTGTTGAGTTGATAATGGAGAAATGCGTGGTTTAAAGGGACAATGTAACACCTTTTCCATTGTATCACAAGTTTATGGTAACTCAGTTGCTCTTTTAGTTTAAAATTGAAATAAGCTA
>NW_008824468.1:313782-346173 GCF_000699105.1 Pygoscelis adeliae | reverse complement strand
TCTGTTTTTTAATAGATGCACATTTGTCCTACTTTGCTGATGAACAGTATTTCAAGTATAATTTGTAAGGCGGGTGATTTGAGAAGGTGGGTAAAATATCCAAGGGTATTAAAAAAAAAAAAATTTCCTTTGAATAATACCAGTGTAAATATATTTATAGAAGCATCTATATGTTTGTTAGTAAACAAATTCGAATTTGAGAATATATTTCACTATATTTTGCTTTTTAGTTTTACTTTTAAATAAGTTCAACAGCAAATTCCAAAGCAATAAGTTCTGTTGATTATATTGTTGCATCAAAGGAGTGCTGGAATTCTACATGGTTCAGAATAGCATTGGACAACTGGGACAAAAATTCTTACTACAAGAAAACAAATAGCAAAATACTCTTTAGGTCAGTAAGAATGTTTTGTCAGAATCTGTTTTGTTAAAGCCCAGCCATTGTATTTCCAAAAAGTACATTTTAATTGGGCAATAATACTTCTTCTGGGTCATGAGTTGATTTTTTTTTCCTAGTGTTGACTTTTACAGCCATCCAGAGAATGCATACTGGTGCTATGTTGAATGATGACAATTCCTTAAGGTCTTTGTAATCTCTTTGTTAGCAGTTTGTTCCTATAGGAGTTGGTTTTAATGCTATTTTGACATGTAGAAAGCTTTAATAAGGATCATGATGAAAACACCATTTTTTGCATGTATTTTAAAAGGAACTCTATGCACTGTCTCCCAATTTCATATTTGATTTGCCAAAAATAACTCCTCAACAGTATAGAAATCTTGCAAGACTAGATAATGACTTTTTTAAATGCCAAATGTAGGTGGATGAAGATGAAGGTTTTGAAGATCAGAATAAATCAAAGATAGGGAAAAAGAAAGCAGCATATGCTGGGGGCTTAGTCTTGGATCCCAAAGTTGGTAAGATGTGGCAATTTTCCTTCTTCTATGAAGTTAGAGGCAGGTAGGTTATGTTAATGCAGATAGATTGCAGTGAGTGCCATCTGTGTATCTTGTGGGAGTTTGGGGTGGGGCGGAGGGAAGGGTTGTTGCGTACAAGAAAATTCCCAACGTTGACTGTGGAATTACTTAGTCTTGGGATGTTTTTTCCTTATCTTTTTGTGGGAAGATTATGGTCTTGCAAGGATTAGGACTGTATATCTGTGTATAATTTTCTAATGGACACGTAAGTTTTCTTTCAGTTTCTCCTCTATGTGGGGAAAACTGTACAAGTGTCCTATAGTAACACAGAAGCTATCTGTTCAACTCTGGTGAGTTAATGGGGTTGGATCGTTCCACTTCTGACAGCTTTCTGTAATGGGTAGTGGTGCATCTCAAAAGCTACTTTAAGGGAAGCGTGCTACAATGTGTTACTGTCACTTAAATATTAATTGTGGAGTTGAATGAAGTCCTTAGGGAGACTGAGTAATTATGACTTTTGTTTTAAACTCTGTTTTAGGTTTTTATGACAAGTTTATTTTGCTTCTCGACTTCAACAGCTTGTACCCATCGATTATCCAAGAGTTTAACATCTGCTTTACCACTGTGCAGCGACTGTCATCAGAAGCACAGAAAAGGGCAGAGGTTTGTGTGCTTTAACTTGGGACTTAAGTTACACTGTCTTAACTTCAGTGTGATTTCTGTGAATCAGCTTTTTAAGAAATGGTTCTTTTTCTCTGTTTAATGTGTTGTTCAAATTAAAAAAGTGATTCTTGTTTAAAGACGCATCGTAGTAAGTTTTGGTTTGGGACTTCTTGAATATTATATGTCTGTCATCTTTCTTTCAGTAATACTTTTATAGAATCTTGGTAAGTTCTCTCCCATCTAAATAAAATCTTGGTATGCTCATGAAACACAATTTTTAGTGAGGCTCTGTTGGCCCTTTTCAGCCCCAGGTCCTCCTAGCAATTTCTGGGTTCCTTGACCAATTTCATCCTAACTTGGTAGAGGCTTCCTAAAGTTAAGTTGCCACAGAATTCATGCAAGTGTACCTGAATGAGGGAGACACAAGTCTCATGCTTCTGCCTGGGGGGAAGAATGCAATATGAGCTCAACCCTTATTAGACATCAGGAAAACTATGTGTGTGTCCTGGGCGTGTGTGTCAGGGAGTGATACTGTGACTGTGGGACCAGCTTCATGGAAATTCATGCTGTTTAATACAGCATTAAACTGTATTAAACACAACTGAAAAACCTCCTGAAGGTGTAGTTCCACATACTGTTTTCTCAGCAGCTGTGTTGGCCATGGCTTATCCATGGCTGCTTATTCTCATTTCCTCAGCTGTGCTGGCACAGTTGTTGGTGGAGCAGTGCTGTAAACTGAAGCAGTGAACTGGTCAGGTCTAAAGGTTAAACCTGAGGCTTTTATTTTTAACTGGTATCAGCTCACAGGTTGGAATTAGTGTGTTGTGCATAAGTAGTTATGGGACATAGTTAGTCCCATAACAACTGAAATATCAGTACCATAGCAGAAATGAGGAAAAAAGTATGTGGAACTCTGTCAGTAAGTTCCTCCAAACTCTCTGTGGATTTATCCCACTTTCTTAAGTGTGCTTCAAACTGAAGCAGCTCATTGTGACTTCTATCACGGTGTGATATTTAATCAGGTTCTGGTGTCATTTCTTGTTATGGTTCTTCCCAGACTGCTTAACTAAACTTGCCAACCTTCTAGTGTCTCTATTGTCTTTTCTTTGTATATTTCTGTCTCTTTCATTGCGCTTGAAATTTCTTTCCATTTTTGCTGAGCAACCGTTTCTTCGGTTATACTAACAAGAAGAATGTGTGCTTTCTGGTTAGATGGTTGTTTTGCTATAATCAAGAGTTGCTTGGGGTGGAGTTTTCATTCTGTTGTTACTGTCGATTTCTTTTTTGTCAGTTATCTTACTCAAAGTATCAGTGCCACAGAGCATGTGCTCCATTTTACAGTTCTGAACACCAAAAATACTTATGCGATAATTAAAAAAAGGATGGATTTTTTCAGCATGGAATGAATCACTTGTGTATGTGCTTTTCTTCGTATTTTTATATCTACCTATATATATCTAAGAGTGAGAGTGTGTGTGTGTGTTTTATTTATCTGGATTTATATATACACATATATATTAAAAACACACACACATACATTAAAAAAAAAAAGTCCTGCTACTGGTCCATGTCTCTCTTGGGTTTCTCCCAGACAGAGACAGGCTTAGGCCCTGTCCCCCAACAGGGACTAAGTAATATAGTTAAATACCACAAAAAACTTCTCATGCTTGTTGTTCTAAACTGTGCTTTGGGTGCTCTGCAGGAATAGATACAAGCTGTGTGGTTTGGGGTTTTTTCTCCCAAGCTTTTCACTTTACACATTAAAATCTAATCTTCAAGCAAAAGAATGGTAAGCAGTGGTGATCATTTCACAGGTTGAAGAAGAGGAAGAAATTCCAGAGCTTCCGGACCCATCTCTGGAAATGGGAGTTTTGCCTAAAGAAATCAGGAAACTGGTGGAGAGAAGGCGCCAAGTTAAGCAGTTAATGAAACAGCCAGATTTAAATCCTGACCTTTATTTACAGGTGTGTTTTATAGAACTCCTTTGATTTCCCTCCCACTCCCCTTAAGTGCCCTGGTCAGTCTTGCAGAATAGGGATGATTAGTAGTGAGCAGTGATTGTAAGATGCTTTACTAGTAGCCCATCATTGCTGCTGCAATATGAGCTCAACCCTTATTAGACATCAGGAAAACTATGTGTGTGTCCTGGGCGTGTGTGTCAGGGAGTGATACTGTGACTGTGGGACCAGCTTCATGGAAATTCATGCTGTTTAATACAGCATTAAACTGTATTAAACACAACTGAAAAACCTCCTGAAGGTGTAGTTCCACATACTGTTTTCTCAGCAGCTGTGTTGGCCATGGCTTATCCATGGCTGCTTATTCTCATTTCCTCAGCTGTGCTGGCACAGTTGTTGGTGGAGCAGTGCTGTAAACTGAAGCAGTGAACTGGTCAGGTCTAAAGGTTAAACCTGAGGCTTTTATTTTTAACTGGTATCAGCTCACAGGTTGGAATTAGTGTGTTGTGCATAAGTAGTTATGGGACATAGTTAGTCCCATAACAACTGAAATATCAGTACCATAGCAGAAATGAGGAAAAAAGTATGTGGAACTCTGTCAGTAAGTTCCTCCAAACTCTCTGTGGATTTATCCCACTTTCTTAAGTGTGCTTCAAACTGAAGCAGCTCATTGTGACTTCTATCACGGTGTGATATTTAATCAGGTTCTGGTGTCATTTCTTGTTATGGTTCTTCCCAGACTGCTTAACTAAACTTGCCAACCTTCTAGTGTCTCTATTGTCTTTTCTTTGTATATTTCTGTCTCTTTCATTGCGCTTGAAATTTCTTTCCATTTTTGCTGAGCAACCGTTTCTTCGGTTATACTAACAAGAAGAATGTGTGCTTTCTGGTTAGATGGTTGTTTTGCTATAATCAAGAGTTGCTTGGGGTGGAGTTTTCATTCTGTTGTTACTGTCGATTTCTTTTTTGTCAGTTATCTTACTCAAAGTATCAGTGCCACAGAGCATGTGCTCCATTTTACAGTTCTGAACACCAAAAATACTTATGCGATAATTAAAAAAAGGATGGATTTTTTCAGCATGGAATGAATCACTTGTGTATGTGCTTTTCTTCGTATTTTTATATCTACCTATATATATCTAAGAGTGAGAGTGTGTGTGTGTGTTTTATTTATCTGGATTTATATATACACATATATATTAAAAACACACACACATACATTAAAAAAAAAAAGTCCTGCTACTGGTCCATGTCTCTCTTGGGTTTCTCCCAGACAGAGACAGGCTTAGGCCCTGTCCCCCAACAGGGACTAAGTAATATAGTTAAATACCACAAAAAACTTCTCATGCTTGTTGTTCTAAACTGTGCTTTGGGTGCTCTGCAGGAATAGATACAAGCTGTGTGGTTTGGGGTTTTTTCTCCCAAGCTTTTCACTTTACACATTAAAATCTAATCTTCAAGCAAAAGAATGGTAAGCAGTGGTGATCATTTCACAGGTTGAAGAAGAGGAAGAAATTCCAGAGCTTCCGGACCCATCTCTGGAAATGGGAGTTTTGCCTAAAGAAATCAGGAAACTGGTGGAGAGAAGGCGCCAAGTTAAGCAGTTAATGAAACAGCCAGATTTAAATCCTGACCTTTATTTACAGGTGTGTTTTATAGAACTCCTTTGATTTCCCTCCCACTCCCCTTAAGTGCCCTGGTCAGTCTTGCAGAATAGGGATGATTAGTAGTGAGCAGTGATTGTAAGATGCTTTACTAGTAGCCCATCATTGCTGCAGACTATATAAAAAGCTGTGAATGTAATTGTGAACGTTAAGTTCAGTTCTCTGTTGGCTATGGTTGTATCATTTTTGCTGGTTATGTTTCTTTTCAGTATGATATCAGACAGAAAGCTTTGAAACTCACCGCTAACAGTATGTATGGCTGCCTGGGATTTTCCTACAGCAGATTCTATGCCAAGCCTTTAGCTGCTTTGGTGACGCATAAAGGGAGAGAGGTAAGTCATTAAACAGGTATACACGCATGTAAAATTAGTGGATTTAAGCCACCTACTTTTTCATTGAATGGGAGAATGGTCTTGTTTTCAAACCTGCTTTTGGTTTCAGAACTGTAGTTTTTATCTTTCTTGTACTGCAGAAGTTGGAAAAAAAATGAAACTGGTGTCTAGAAAAGAATCAGATAAATGTCTCAAAAAGTACGACAAGTTGAAGCTCTAGCTAGAGCCTTATTTTGAATTAAACTGCTTAGTTTCAATGGGCCAGATTATGGTGACAAAAAAATCAAGGCTGCTTTCACATTTTCCATGAATTTCCAGTTCTGCTTGATGGGTTAGTCTTTCATTCGGTGGTATGCTTCAGCTTTGAATGAGCTTGTCTTTGGCCAGACTGTCCTGTGCCCTGGTATGTTGAGTTCCCGAAACCCTAAAGTTTGTGACAGGGCTAATTAATCACATGGTGACAATGGATTTGTCATGAATTTGACTTTTTAGGGGTTTTTTATGGTCTTCATTAGTCATATGGAGCACCTGTCAGAAACTGGGTATTGTATGGATACTTGAGCTTTTGGCCTCTGTTAAGGGTGGACAATACTTCTTGTTTGCACTTACAGTTTGTTCTCAATTGTCTGTGACTTATCAGTTATGAGATAATGGTGCATGAAATTCTGGTGTTCCTGCACTATGTTCCAAAGTGGTGGTGGGATGGGAAAATTCTAAATAGGTGGTACAGGATGTGCTAGGGACCGCTTTGAGACACTTTCTCTTACGTAGTTGATTTTTGGTTGGAAAGGATTTCTTACCTCTTAAATTCTGTTGGTGCTAGGCCTGGGCTTGCTTCTACCAAGCCTTTGCACACATTTGAAACTCCAGTTTTGTAGTTGCTCTGAGTTTGGGGAAAAACTTAATACTACGGCACAGTGTTGCCTGAACGTGTGTTGTACCCAGTGCAGGTTTAAAGTTCCTCTATGAAGTGAGGCTGCTGGGAGCGCAGCAGAGAGATGCCAATGAAAGTCTGCGTGAGCCAGTCTGCATCTGGCAGCACTAGTGCCGAGCTCAGTGGGGCATTACTGTCTCGGTAGGTCTCTTCTGTGCAGTACAGCACCTCCTGTAGAGCTAAAACTATCTTTTTTTCCTATTCTTTGAGGTAGATTAGTATTCATTACTCTGGATACTGTGGAGATAACAAACTTTTGAAAATTTGAGAATTTTTCAGGATGATCTACAATTTTGTTCTTCTGTGTAGAATGATAGATTCTGATGAAATACACTGTATATGCTCTCTCCTGAAAACTAACATTTTTAGGTAGGTAGTCAATAAACAGATACAGCTTTATTAGTTCCTTATTTCTTGAGTAGTAGTTTTTGCCATAAAAGATGATACAAGAGGACACCTGAGTTTTCTGGTTTTTTTAAAGTTGAAATATTTAATCTGGAAGAAAACTACTTTGGAATTTTATATTAGCCTTTCTCTTCATAGGTTTCCTCTTACCACTAAATGCTAATGTAAAAGAGGTGAACGTTAAGTATCAGGAGATTTGGGTTCTCTATATGAAAAGGTTAATTAAAAAATAACTATTATGGAAAAATGTTATTGATCTAAATTTAAATGGCCTTTTCTGATGATCAGTAATTGATACTTTTTTTTTTTTACACTGTTGTGGAGGGAACCTGAGTAAAAGCCGGTAGGCTTATAGATGTCTAAGAGGGAAAAATACTATGTGGGATGAAAACTGAACTTAATATTTGCACTAGCACAGTTACAGTTCAATCGTAAGTCTTAGCAGAATAATGGAAAGTGGGAAATATATATTTCAAGTTGAAGAAGTTCTTGAAGCTCATCGTAGCATTAATTTTGAAGGTAGGTGAGAGAGAATGAGTTTTGATGACTTTCATAAATTGCTCCTTTCTAATTGTGTGACTGAAGACCCTTTCACTGAAGCTGTAGGAAGACCGAGTACTGCAGGCATCTGATGCTGAGTGCTTTGTACTACCTCTCCTGGACTGTAACTTCTCTTTGTGGCTTGGCGATGCCAAGGCACTAAAAATACTGGAGCTGCCATGGGGTTCCTTCTGTTGACTATAAATTCTTGTAATTACACATTGCCATTTAAAAAACTTGTTTATAACTATACTACTGTTTGACACGTTCGCTTCATTTTGGTGGCAGGAGTATTAAATACGATGTGGAAAGGCCATTTATAAAGCCAGATCATAGTGCTGAGACAGAGTGTAATCCGTAAGAGCTCAGTTCTCTTCAGTCAGGCTTAGCGAGATATGAGCTAGTGCTTGACCTTTATTTACCTTAAGACATGCAGTAGAAATGTAGCAAAGCCTTACAACTCTGGCCATATGTAGGCTGGATCCAGCAGAGAGGTTAGCATGTGTCATTCCAGCGAACCAGGTGTAATTTATGTGGCTAGTGTAGTAATGGCATTGAGTTTTCACTAGATGGCGATACAGACCTTGAGATCATTAATCAATTAAGACTTTCATTTTTGTCACAAAGTGTTTTAAACGTTGACTGTCAGGTTTTTCAAACGGGCCTTCCTTGTTTATTTTTGTCAGTTGTGGGTAATCTCTATCAGGGAAGATGGGGCATGTCAGTGTGTCAGAATTTAGTGTATTCTATATCACAGGTAGACTGGTTAAGTTTCGGTGTATTTTGCAAGGAAAAAAAGAGCAAAAATTTTGGGGTGGGAGGGAGTTAAAACTATAGCTCAGATCTGTTTGACCTTTTTGGAAAGTGTAAATGTTTTCCTGTTTTGATCGTTAGAAATGCATCAGTTCTTGTTCTTACAACAAATTTAAAAAAGAAATCTTTCTGCATTTGCAATCCAAATGTTACATTATTGATCTGGAATGTGTTAGAAGGATTCCTGGGCCTTCCTCTCCCCCCCACCCCCGTGTTACTAAGCGTTTGCTTGGACATTGCTCTTGTTGTAACTACAGCAGTTGCTTGCATGGAAAAGTAATAGGAAAGTATTTAATATATTTTTAGCTGTCCTTTAATGTAATTTAACAACTGGAAACAAGATGAGCTGGTGTTGTACAACCAGCCAGCTCTGCACTAGCAGGCAGTGTAAGGTCATGCCTTTCTAGCCTCTTTAAAGGACAAGTCTTTTGATGAAGTCTCAGTTGTCTGATTTCCCAAACGCAGGATGCCCTCTGCTGCAGGATTTTCCTACAGGACAGCAAAGTTGTTAAGAGAATTTTATGTGTAGGCAGCTTGGTTGCTAATGGCTGTCACTCAAAGCTGAGGCCTTTTCCAGGTACTTACTTTTTTCCATGTTGTTTTTCATTGTTGCACATTTTTGCCCGAGCAGGTAGAAAACTTGCATTTGAAAGGAAAATAACACATTTGCTGTTTTCAGCAGTACTAACAGGTAGATCTAGTGTTACAGTATGCAAAATAAAAGGGGGAAAGAGGCAATTGGGTTAATTCCAACTTTCTCATTCAGATCCTTTAGATACATTCTCAATTAATAATTAAAGGCCCTGGCAGTCAAAAGGAAAGAATAAAAGCATGTTATTGCTGCAGTCTGGGAAAAGAATGGATGAGGGAGGAGAAAGATGAGCTCATTTTAAAAAAATTAAGCAAGGGTAGGTAAGCAGGTTAATGGCCGTCTATTGTAATTGTCTTCTGTAAGAAATCCAGGCATCTCTTTTTTTTTTTTTTTTCAATTTTTTTTTTTTAAGTCTTGTTCATCCAGGGTAATTGATCATCAGCTACTTTCTCTTAATTGCACGTAAAGCATTGGTTATACAGTCTGCAAGAGTTGTCATGTGAATGGGGCAATTGTCAGACTCTTAGTTTCTTCCCTGTTGTAGTATGGGAGAAAGGGAGTTGTTAAAGGAGGGAAAGGAGCCTTCTGAAGTCTCATATAAACATGCTGTCTATATTTAAACAGGGAATGCGACATCAATGTAACGTTTTTGGAAGACATGGAGCTTGATGGCAAAAGGCTAGGCAAAGAGTTTCTTAATTGTTTTTAAATATAAAAATTGCAAACTGAAATCTTACAAAAAATAGTGCTAAATTGTTGCAGTGTCCCTAAATGGAAACTGTTGGGGTCAAACCAGTTGTCACTGTTGGTAAATTTATCGTTATGTATGCAATTGTGAGCAAGTGAAAAAGCTATGCACGTTATTCTGCATGCTAATATCCAAAACGAGTTAGAATAGACATTTCAAAGGAGGGGCTGCTTACAATCTGAAAATGCGAACTGAGTACCAAATAGTAGAAAAATTATGGAACATCTTAAAATTCGTTGAAATGAAATATTATTATTGTTAGTCAAGTGCATGAGATTACATCTGGTCTGAAAAGGCTTTTGCATCTCCAAGGAGAGGAAATGAAAATTTCAATTAAGAAGAATGGCCAGAATATTTTGGGTGAGGAGGAAATTAGTCTGGAGGGAAAAAAAATTATTCTATTTTATTTTGGGTGGTGTGGGTTTTTTTCACTGGACAGAAAGGTTTTATTTAATGGATATTCACCAAGAAATGTTTAGGAAGGTTGATCAGATTCAGATTGATTGTACAGCAAGTCGGATGAATAGAGAGACTTTCTTTTTTGTGACTGCTTATTTTAAGATTGTGCTATCACAAGAGGTTTGGTTCCTCTCACTTCCTGACTGTTGATCTCTGTGGATGGGTTACAGCAATTGCATGGCCCCATAGTGAGTTGGATCAGCCCAGTGATCCGAGTTGAAAACCAACTCTAGAGGAAAACCAAACTGATTTTTGTTGGATCAATGACTCACTGCATGCTCTTAGAGCCGGTAGAAAGGAAGAGGTTGGAAAGTGGGGGCAGACCCAGTATGAGATACAAGAGGTCAGGCATGACCAGCCTATTTTCAGCTCACACCTGACTGAAACTGTAGGGTTAGTGTTAATAGGACATGTCAGGGTTTTGTTTGTTTCTTGCTTTCCTTCTTCTGTACTTTTGTTTTTTCTTATGGTTTCCTATCTTGTATTTTGTTCCTATCTTGCCAAAAGACAACAGATTTTACTTGATTCTTATCTTAACCTGGCTGACTAGGGAACGAGAAGATACTCCTCACCCAAAATTGTGGTAAAACTGAAAACCAGGGTACTGGGAGACCTTAAAGAGCAAGGTCTCTGGCACATTCTCCGTATCTGAAATGTAACAGTATGTCCCCTTGTAGAAGCCATGTGTGTTGGGTAGAGGGCTGATTCCTCAGGATGAGGAGAGGTAGAAATGTCTTTCCACATCCAGTGGTAACAGGAAAGACACGCAGGTGTGCAGTAAAATATTGGGGAATGTACTTGAATCCTGCAACCCCTAAAGTTTGCCATGCTTCAGCTTTAGAATAACTGGAGAAATCCTCTAATCCTATCTAGAATACTGTAGGGTTTATGAGATTCAAAAGACAGAGATCCTTTCGTGGTTCTCCAGACACTGGCATAGAGATGCCTCGTAAAAGGGAGATAGAGGAGCACAGGAGCTTCACCATGAAGGTGAGAGCTTTTGCAACATCACACCACCATTTGTAAACTGCTTAGGTTCTGTTTTCAAACAAATCCATTTTTCAATACCCACTGTTAAGATTGGAAGAATACAAATGCTAACTGCTGTCTTAATGTTCTTTTCCAGCCTGTATATTTGTTAGTACTACAAGTCTTTGCAGTACGCATTTTCTTAGTTCATTAGTAGCTTGCCATAAAATATTTTGGTTTTTGAGACTTAACAGAAGTTGTTCTTCAGGGTGTTATTGCCTCACTCATTTACCTCATGCATTTATCTTAAATTGGATGTTGTCCTGTTCTAGAAACCATGGGTTTGGATACCTAGGTGGTAATAAAGTTTTCAAAATACAAGAGACTTCAAATTAGGGGGGGGGGGGAGAATCATTTTCCTTTTCAAGCACTATTCCTAAGAGTATACAAAAATGATCTAACTGAAGTGTCTGTCTCCCATGAGACTTAAATAAATATTCATACTGTCCTTCAAAGATGTGACACCTTGATCTCATAATCAAAAAGTTTCATGTATTTCCTGGGAATGTTGCCCACTGTGCAAAAGCTCACTGTTGCACAACAGACTGTATTAGAAGCTTTTTACTCCATCCACAATTACATGATCTATTCTTTATCCTCTCGGATGAATACTCATTTGAGCCTACTAGATCTGCTGTTTTCAGGTAGTGATTTAAGGGTGGTGATGATCATACTCTGACATATAGGGAGAGGCTGAGAGCTGGGTTTCTTCAGTCTAGAGAAAAAAGTTTAAGGATGGAATTAATTGTGGTCTTCAACAACCTAATGGGGGCTATCAAGAAATTAGACTTCCCAGAGATGCACAGCCTTGCGCCAGGCAGGTCTAGCCCTGTCTTGGGTAGGAGATTGGGTTAGATGATGTCCAGCGATCCCTTCAAACCAAAATTGTCTTATGACCATCAGTTTAGAAGTTCCTTTAATTCACACTCACATTTATCGCCAAGGTCAGCTAGATCCAACAGATGCAAGAGTAGCAGCTTGTCATTTGAAGTGAAGAAAACTAGAAGGATGAAGACATTTCAGGAGTGATACTTGTCTTACTAGCCTGTTTTGGTTTCAAAGCTAAAAAAAAAAAAAAAAAAAAAATCTTTGCCCTGAGTACTTTGAATGCAGGTTTTGCTGTATAGATCAGGTTGTGTGGTCTCTTGCATGTATGTCCTTTCACTGGGCCTGTGCCAAGATTCATTGGCTTAATTTAGAAGATATGCATGAACAGCTTATGCTATTTTCAGCATCGAAATATACTTATGAGACAGATGAAACAGTTTGTTCAAGACCTTTATTTATCTGTGGAAGGTAGACTGTCTCTACTGCTGCAGGTACAATACCTTGTAAGGATACAGGAGATCTTGGTGGGCAACATCAAGAATTCTATTTGGGACAAAGGATTTTTGAGAAGTAGATGTAGTTTAACTAGCTGGGGCATACCTGATGCAGATCTCTTAATGTAAACAAGTAATGTTAGAAGCAAGGAAGCCTGTAAGTCAGGCATATAGCCTAAGCTAATTTGTTCAGACTTCCTTCACAGTAGAAAGAGGGCAGTGTCAGAGCCGGATGAAATAAATCCCCCCCAAATTTTAGAGCGTGATAGGTGATTGAAAGGCATGTGAAAGCTTAACCTACACTTGCTCTCTCTGTTAGCTTTCCTTCCAGTGGTTATACATAATGTAATGCAGGAGATGTTGCTGGTGGTAGCGTTGTCTTTAGCTTCAGGCTATGCCCTTTATCAGACTTACTGGGTAAGGTTTCAGGGAGTAGGATTAAATTATATATGTTGATATCTGCTCTACAATTCGATACTCTGTGCGTTTGCTGATTTGAGCCATTAGAAACAGTTGGTCCATAAAATCCTATTTCAGTACCTGGATTAGTCAAAAATAACATTAATTAAAAAAATAAATCCAGTTCCCTTTACCTTTCATGTTTAGTCTTTTATGTTTTCGTATGTTCTAACTGACAGACTTTAAAAAGAGCAAGAAGTAGTTTTTTACATTGTCGGGGGTGGGAAGTGGTTCCCACTTGTGTCACTGAAATGCAGTGCTCGTCAAGCAGTGCTCATCAAAACCAGGGAATGTCGGAACGTCATTTGAACCTTACTGCAGGGATTAGTCCCTGGCAGTCATTTCTGTGTAAGCTTGTACCAGTCATGGTGATTACATGAGACTGGAGAAACTTTTAAAATTTGGGTAACGAAGGTTGGTAAGCCCTGGTTAAAAAAAAAAAAAGAAGCTCTTTTGACATGTAGCCTTTATGAATGATGATTCCTGGTTTCTGCTGAGATAGGAGCAGACAGCCATAGCGAAGCAGTTGCATGGCTGATTCATCTGAGATTGATCATCCCTTGTTAAGTTAACATTTTCTTTCTAATTACTTGCCTTGTTCATGAAACAGGCCAGAAATGGGTGAGTTTAAACTATTGGAAGTTGTCAGAAAAGCAGGACTGTGTAATTAATCTGCTTTGCTGAAGTTCAGGGTCATGTTTCCTGAAATGCCTGAGTTAGAAGGGTTTCTGTGATAGAGATATAGAAGACCTTGAGGTACAAATACTTCTTTTTATCCAAGGAAAGTTAATCTGCAGAACAGTTGCCAGGGAGAAGGATAACTATGGTAAAGTAATGACTCTGTACATGGGCTGTTTTGCCCTTCAGTTTGGTACTCTGAATTGTTCTGTGTGCAGCTTCATTCTATTAGGCAATACCACAGTTGGCACACTAATAATTTATTTCTATTTTCTCTGACTGACTTCAGTGCAAAGAATGTTTTCAGTGTTAACTTCATTCTTCTTCCTTGATGCTTTTAATTTTACTGGGATATCGAACTGTCACAGCTTTTGTTGTACCGTAATTTGGAATTGGCACGTGAAAGACTGCCACAAAACCACAGGGATGTCTCAGTGTATTGCAACCTTCCTGTTGGTTTTGCTCTGGTTGGAATTTTACTTGTTGGATCTAGAACTTCCTTGGCTGTACCCTTTGATTTTCTCCTCCCCGTCTCCCTCAGAACTCAGCATCATCAGCATCTTTGAACTTAGGCAAATACCATTTTTGTATTTGCTCAGAAATCCATCGGTTACTTTAACTCATAATAGCTCCTCTGCCTCGATGTTTTAATATGTATCATATGTGGGTTTTTTCTTTTTTTTTGGTTCAATGCATAACTTCATATTTTTCAACTTACAGTTAAAAGTAGTCATCCTGGAGCTAAAGAAAAATCAATGAGAAGCCTGTACTTAGACTGAGAACCCCTGCAGAAAGCTTTGATTAGAGAAAAGCTTTAGATCTGACTCTTATACGCAATTGTCCATCAGGTGGCCAGTCATTTTGGCATGTACTACTGTATACCACCATTGTGGTTTAACCCCAGCCGGCAGCTAAGCACCACACAGCTGCTCGCTCACTCCCCCCTGGGATGGGGGAGACAGTCGGAAGAGTAAAAGTGAGAAAACTTGTGAATTGAGATAAGAACAGTTTAACAGGTAAAGCAAAAGCCACGCACACAAGCAAAGCAAAACCAGGAATTCATTCACTCCTTCCCATCGGCCGGCAGGTGTTCAGCCATCTCCAGGAAAGCAGGGCACCACCACACATAACGGTTACTTGGGAAGACAAATGCCATCACTCTGAATGTTCCCCCCTTCCCTCTTCTTCCCCCAGCTTTATATGCTGAGCATGACGTCATGTGGTGTGGAATATCCCTTTGGTCAGTTGGGGTCAGCTGTCCCGGCTGTGTCCCCTCCCAACTTCTTGTGCACCCCCAGCCTCCTCGCTGGTGGGGTGATGTGGGAAGCAGAAAAGGCCTTGACTCTGTGTCAGCACTGCTCAGCAGTAACGAAAACACCCCTGTGTTACCAACACTGTTTTCAGCACAAATCCAAAACACAGCCCCATCCTAGCTACTATGAAGAAAATGAACTCTACCCCAGCCAAAACCAGCACAACCACAGATGCTAGAGATGGAAAAAAGCCTATTACATCATGTAGTTCATCTTCCAAAGTATGTATATGGTTACTTCAGCAGACACACAACTCTTCATGTCTTTTTTTTGTTGAAGACTGTTGTCCTTCAAGAAGCCACTTCTAATTTTAATTTTGCCATGGTTTTTGATCTGATTGCTTTTTATGATCACTAATTTTTAATAGATTTAAAGACAGAAGATGAGCCTGCCTTCAGTAGGAATGTGTTAATTGACAGGTGTCCTGAAGTTCCACGTTCTTGGCAGTGGTTCAGGATGACAAAGCAGTAATGATTTAGAAACTGCCGTTCCTTCTTGGTGAAAGGATTGGAGGAAATCTGTGAAGTTATTAACTACTACTCACTTCTAACAGATTGTGAGAAGATCATTATGGCGTCTAATTAGTTGAGATTACCTCCTTTATGCAGAATGTTTGGGGTTTTTTTTTTAAATTCCTTTACGTGCTGTCTTATGGCTCACACCAATTTTTTTTTTTCTCTTCTCTTTAATGTTCTGTATGGTTACTCCGAGGATTTGAGTAAAGGATCATGTTCCTATCTCTGTGTGGTGTAATTAGTACAGCTATTTAAATTGTATCTGGAACCCATTTACCCTATCTGTCAGTTGCTGCTTAGTTCAGTGGAAATGCTTTTATGTAAATCACAGAACAATACTTCTGACTTGTAACAAGATTGGGCTGAATTTAGGGGGCTGAAACACTTCATCGTGGAATAAAAATGTCTTGCTGAATCAAGGGTAGAAGATTATAAAAGCTGCCGCTTTTAAAAAGTGTATTATGCTGACATATGTATATGTATAAATTGAATTAACTGTGATACTCCTACAGTGGGAGACTTCCCACTGATTCTAAAAAATTTAGGGAAAAGCTGGCACACATGAAATTTTCCTCCCAGTTTGCATGCTATTTGGTAAGTTGGACCAGTGTTCCTTGCTATCTTTTTGCAGTAGGCTACAACTTCTGCATTTCTCTAAGATCAGCTCTTCAGCTGGTCTTAGAATATTTCGAATTGATGTCTGATGGGGAGGGGGGCAGATGCTTTCCTTTTACTTGCTTCCAAGTAATTTCTTAATGAAAGTGATTCCTTCTATGGCTAGGAGATATTTGCACTTTATAGGGATCTAATGGCGTTCTTGATGATTTTGATTGCTCTTAGGCTTCTGTGCAAGATTCTGTCCTAATCTTGACTTATTTTATAACCACATAACAAACACTGTTTTTTTTTCTTCCATTCAAATAAAAACAACCCTCCCTTCCCCCCAGCCTCCTTTAGTGTACAGACCTTTTTCCATCTGATACTTCGGTGGTGGATCTTGAACTTTGATTTGATTATTCAAATATTTAAAGAAAATAATTATGAAAGTCCCTCATCTTTCATATATGAGCAAGTCATCTAGTTTTGGGTTTTTTTTCCAGAAAGATGGGCTTCTGACATGCTGACCAAGGGAAGATTAATAAATTGTGGCTTTTGTTTGTGTCTCAGTTTTCAGCCTGGAGTGTAAGCTTGTGTCACTTTGCTCTGTCATAAATACTGTGTTAAATTACAACAATTTTTTTTAAGAAACTGTTTGATTTTTTGCCAGGGATTCCTGAGCTATCTAGTAATAGTTTCAGGGATCCTATTCCTTCTCTGAAAATCAGTGCCAATTTTGGACTGTGCAGCTGTCCCAGTTTCCTTTTCATTAATTTTCACTGTAGGAATAAATGCTTGTTGTCTGATGTTTGTTATATTAGCTTATTTAAAGTCAGTTATTTCCTTCCCCACATGGATCTTGCTTTACTTTTTTTTTTTCTTTTTTCTTTTTGCTTCTTAAAATGAAAAAAGGAATAGATCTGCCAGAAGAGATCTGGATGGTAAAGCAGTATGAAGTGGCATTTATTTGACTATGCCAGAAATGATCCTTCTGTTATTCCATACAGTACTGCATAGCTTTTGGCTCAGCTGGCCTGCATAATAGGGGAGAGCCTCCCTGCTAAGCCAAGCAGCTCCTTTTTGCTTTGAAGAGCATGTAAGGCATGCATGGTAGTAGATTATCACAATTATCAAGTATCAGTACTGACTTAGTATTTGGCCTTTTCCATCTTAACTTAAGGAAAGCCTGTTTTGTGACTGTCTGCCCTTCTCTCTGAGAGGAACTGGGGTTAATAGTTTATTAATAGTTTGTGTTGTACATAGAACATCACAGACTTGCTATGTGCTCTTGAGCATAATGGTTTTTTTGCAGTTTTATGTAACATGATGTTTCTTTCACCATTTAAGCTCTTCAGACAGACAGTGTTGGAAGTGCAGGCATCGTTAATGGTGTTTGGATTTTTATGGTGTGATAAGTTTTTTCTTAAATTTAAAAAAAAGAACAACAAACTTTTTGCATGCTTTGCATAACATGGAGGTATGGGTTTTGTCTTTAATTTTCAATATTTGTGTCATGGCCAATAGTTGTTTTAGGACTACAGTTATCCACCATAAAGAGACCAGTGACTTGCACTTGTTCTGCGGAAGGAAGACTTGGTGCTCTCTGAGGTTCTGAGCCGTTGCAGGGAATGCTGGGGGAGATGGAGTTTGGGAAAACCTGAGCCAATACGCATACCCATAAGGAAAGAACTCCTTTACATGTTTTGCTTTTAACTGCTTTTTAAATGCAATGGGCACAGGTACGTAAATGTTTAGTCAGCTGTACTTAAAGTGTTTGGAAAAAAAGAGTAGCCTGAGCTGCAAATAGAATTTCCTAGACAGCACGTAATTGATTTCTTTTTTATTATTTTATTTCTGTTTTTTCTGTCTTCCATGTTTCTTCCCAAACAAGTATTGAGTCATCCTTTTTGGTGTATGCTTACTTGGGGATGGGGGTGGAATGAAGGGAGGAGTGGAATTGTTGATGGGTAGTTCAAGAGGAGAATAATTGTCCAAAAATACTGGCAGCTTCTCTGATAACTGCAGAGCCTTGAAGTTAAAACCTAGGGGAGAAGCATGAAAATGACTTTTACCTCAGCGTTTAGTTCAGCCAGTGTGTTAAGAAGTTGAATGTCAAGAATAAAATTAATACAATCTGGAGAAGATAGCTGTGGGTCTTCAAGTCACAAAAATAACCTGGAAATGCCAAATGCTCAGAACTGGTAAGGAGAAGTACTGCGTCACACTGGAGGGCAAACAACTTTGTGAATCCATTGAGCCCAAAAGTGTGCAAGAAGTCAAAAAAGCTTGGGTAACTAGTTCTATTCTGTACGTACAATTAAAATAGCAAAAAAATATTGAGCTCTCTGTAAGTCAAACTTGGGAGTCAATGTCTGGATTTAAACAAATTCCTTTTTACTGGGGGCTGAGAAGGAAGCTTCTCATAGGGGAAGGGGCTTCAGCTGCCTTGCTGTGCTGCACCTGGTACTGGACTTCCTGGGAAAGAAATGTGGAATACGTGAAGTCTGTACATTAGGGTGAGAATCACTACTTGACTAGGTTTGGGTTTGGGTTTTGTGTTTGGGGTTTTTTTTTCCCTTTTTTTTTTTTTTTTCCTACAGAAGAGAGCAGCTGGGTAAGATCTGTGGAAGTCATGCTTCCAACTCCGCTCCTTTTTTGCTGATGCCTTGCGTTGAACTCTTCCTGGAGGATGAAATGTCTTTTGGCACATTTGTTGCCATCTGCTGTTTGTCTCTGTTGATACGGCTTAGCTAGCGCTTTTCCTAGGAAAGTGCATGACATAGTTTCAAAAACTGCTTCATTTACCTGTTGCTGTGGGACTAGGCAGTCCCTGTGCTAAATGTTTTCCAGCTGGTACATATCATTACTGTTTCAGATGACTAACATGAAAAATGATAATTGAAGCTACAAGCCTATTACGTAGTAAGCTTTAATTAGTTAAACGGCTTCGTATTCGTTTACTGTTGGTGCTAATGCTCTTGAAATTAATTGGCACTAAAGGGGGTTCAAAGTTTGTATGCAATCGTTGCTGTTATAATGTGCTATACTACTAGGTAACTTGGCTTATTAGGTGATTTCATTCTTGATTATTTCTGCAAGTTAACAAGGCCAGAGTAATTATCTCATAAACAATAGCCTTGCTCACAAGACAGATGCGGCCAGACCCTTCCTGCGGAGTTCGAGTGCCTGCTGTATTCTAGCGAATAGGCAAGGGAAGGTGGTCTACGTATGTCACCCAGCAGCAGATGGGGAAGATTTTTAGAAAGTGGGATAGCACACTTTCAGATCTTCTGTTATGCTAATAAAGTTTTTGTATGAGAACGATAGCAATGTCAATAGCCATAATCTATCAATGACATCAACCCCAGCATGTGCAAGCCATCAAAGCAAACACAGAATGCCTTTGTATGCATAGCTGGACAGTATAAACCAGTTGCTACTAGAGTGAAGGTCATCTCTCATTTTCCTAGCATAGACTAAATACCTAGCATACTCATTCATTAAACTTTTTCTGAACAGAAGTTGTGGTTTGGTTAAAATGGAAAATTTAGGGTCATGGGAATTGCTAGACTCCATAGGAATTTAACCCCTAAATAGTTATTCTGTTGTGTGCCACTGATGTACTATAATGCGGCTTATATCAGCCTACAAGTGTCTGATAGAAGAAGTAATAAATTTCCTGGATTAATATTATCTAGTGAATATAAAGCGTTATTAAGTAATACATACTTAATACCTAAGCTCATATTTAAGGTGGTAGGGCTTATATCAGAAATTAATTACATGTGAAGATGACTTTTTCATGAGTGGAAAAAGGGAAAATTGCAATGGTGAAACAGTGGAATAGCAGTATGACTGAGCAGTGCCAACGCGCACCTCTGGTCACTCTCCAAAATGCCATCAGGAGAAGATTCAGGTGCTGAATCTCCATTTTTTTTAAGTGTCTTGATCCAGGTTCTGATACTATTTTAAGTCTCTCTTTACAGCCATCATGCAAATCTTTATTTAGGACCACCTTTGAGGAACTGCACACAGCAGATCGGGTCTTTATTCCATCCCAGGAAACTCCTGTTTCCAGGAATGAAAAAGCCTAACCACTAGATCTTCTTAATTTTCTCTTTCTGTCGCTTATATTCTTACAGTAGAAATTGAGAATAAGTTTAACAGATTCAGGAATGTACTTTGTGGATGGACATGTCTCATGTATGAATTTTAAAGATGTCACTGTCTTTCAAGTGAAAAGGGTGGATAACTACTTTGCATGGTAGGCTGCTTAGTATGTTTTATTAGAAGCATCTGTGGAATTTTACAGTGGATGGTTCTTTGTAGCAGTAGTAATTTTGCCCTTTTTGAGTAGTATCAGCTTACAAGTTAGAATCTGGAGTATGCAGAGACATTATAAAGACTTTGAACACTGACGCACATGCAGTAGGTCAACTTTATAGGAATAGTTCTGAAGACAGTGTTTAATTTTGGGTATTTTAAGCTACGGTATTAAACCTACTGGTTAGGGATTTTTTTTTTGTTCTAATCTTTAGTATTTACAATTATGACATTTAATTCGCTCCTGTAAGAGACTGTAGTAGCCCAGAATCAAAAAGATGAGGAGTGCAGAAGAAAAAATATCCTCATGACTTTTTCATAACCATTACTTTTCGGGTGAGGAGTTATAAATGTGGAAACACAGGGCACTGCAGCTTAATTTATGCGCAACCTGCAAAGATACAGAGGAACCTAAGTGCCTGTTTCAGTTGTTTTACACTTTTCAGTAAGGAAGGAAAAGTAAGAATACTTTGTTAAGTAATTACACTGTAGATGTGATGCTTCTAATGGTATCTATCAAGTGCGTCTATTTGATAACGTAGAGGGTTCCTCAGCAGTGGATTCATTTTGATATTTCAGCCTTGAAACCAAGTTTCTGTGTTTGAGTCTACTAAAATTGTTGGTGTCATGTGTCTAATAACCCATCTGCCTGAATAATGATAAAGCCTCCTACTTAGTCTGTCTACCTCAAGGGAATAATTGAGCAGCCATCGTGACAATACTCCTGAGCCAACAAAATACATTTTTCTCCAGGAGTTCCCTTTGAAACATAAATTATTTTTAAGGCAGTGGTGATAGGGGCCCTGAAACGAGGCTCAATGAGGAACAAATACCTATCTCAAATTGTCTGTCATGGCCAGTGAATTAAAAAAAAACAAAACAAAACCAAACCAAAAAAACCCAACCCAGAAAAACCCCAAAACCAAAACTCAACTTCACCTTATTTAAAAGGGAGCCAGATATCCTTACGAATAGGATTATATGATGTGTGTTTTTGAGGGGGCTGGGCTTGATGGCTCAGTCCTGGATTTCTTAGTAGACCTTTTATCATGCAGTAGACTGCAGGCTGCGTCAGTTTTGCTCTATGAAGTCTTGAAGCAATTTGTGCTGTGGCAGAGACCATCGCCAGTCAGAGGAGCCAAGAATCAAAATACTGTAAATGTCTGTTGTCCCAAATGTGTGTGGTTTGGCTCAGCATCTGTAATTCATCTCTTCCTCCTCTTTCCTCCTCGCTGTCTTACAAGTCCTCTTATGTGATCAGTTTCTTCTGTTTGTTGGTGCAGATTCAGTCGCTGTGGTTGGCAGCATAAATGAGCCGTGTTTCAGTTCTTTGTTAACTTTGTGGCAAAGGAGTTGCATAGAGGTGGTGGTGGATTTCCTATCATTTATGGTAAATCAAGATCATATGCCTTGCTTCTAAAAATTATGCTGTCACTCAACCTGAAGTTACAGGCTTGAGGTAGAGACTATTTAGTAAAAATTTGCGGCCCATGTGTTATAGAGGAAGGTCAATAAGGAATCACTGCAGTCTTCTGCCACACTGAAATCTTATAATTTATGTGACAGATGAATTGGATAGAATTTGAATGAATTGGATATTTTTTATAAAGGTAATTCTACGTAGTTATAAGAAGTCATGTGTGGTCAGCCAGAGAGGAACAGTGTATTACCTGTTGTCTGGCACAACATAAAAATATTTTTACTTAAAAATTCGTACTCAATAATCTCTTAGATTGGACCTTTCAGTATTTACCTTGTTTAATGCTCAGGGGATTCTTTGTTCATGTACTCGATGTTTATAAGAGGTTTCCTGTAATTCCTTCCCAGGTGTGCACAATCTGGTATCTTTAGTTTTGTTTTAAGGAAATTTCTATAGTCTACATCTCTGTAAAGCATTGTGCAAGAAGAAAGTGATGCTTCACTTGTCTCAGTTCAATCTTGAAATGTTTACTGTTATTATATAGTTATAACTGATTGTCAGTTTGTCTGTCTCTTTCCTCAGACCATACTCACTCTTAAGAGGGATCAAGTTACCTGTGCTATAATTAATTTCACCTCTGAATATGTTAAGAAATTTTGTATGCTTTTATATTTTCTGGTTTCTGGATAGTACCTCATGTCATTAATTTTTGAAGGGATTAAATACATTTTCTAAACAGAAGAATTCCTAATGGAGTAAACAGAAATATCTTAACATTTAGGAATCCCTGTAGGTTTTAACTGTTTCAATGCTTACTGCAAGTTGCCTGTTTTTCAGGCTCTGAGGTGAAATAGGAGGTTGTGACCAGAAGATACGTTGGACTTCAGTCTGTTTAGATAAACTTTCTTGTACAAGCTAGGGAATATTTTGGAGGTATATATTGGAGTCTCAAGAGCTTCTGCTATTGGGATGGTCCAAGGTTTTCTGGATAGCAGATATGCCCTTGTGAAGAAGGGTGAATTGCAAGGAGGGGACCCAGTGATGTTGGTGGCTGAGTGCTGTGCCATGACTCAAGACTATGTTGTCCCACTGCAGTGAGCACAGCTCCCTCTGGTGTAGCAGGTTCCATCTTCTGGGTGTTGTGGTTGGGCAGAGACATTTCCTGATGTGCAGCAAAGAATTATTATACCAGTGCCTGAACCCCAACGGAGAGTCTCAAGGAGTTTGTTACAATCTTCTCCTTTTTTAAGACTCTGTTAATACTGAGAAAGTGGATGAGTTGAAGAAGGTGTCTTCTTCAGGTCTTTGTTCTTGTCTGTAGTTCAAAGTAACATTCCTATCCCTACAAAGCTCAGGGTCTTCTGAGGGATGTGATAAGTGTACCTATTACTAATCTACTAATAAATGTGAATCAGATGTCTTTTCTTCATGCAATATTATTTATTATCACAATTCTGAGTGCTTAAAAAGTACTTCTTAGGAGAATTTGCTCATTGTATTCCTTGCATGGAAGAATGTTGAGCTTTTGCCACCTTTCTCGCACATGCTTCTGAACTGATAGGCAGGCTTTGGGGTTAATTTGTGACTTGCATAGGTATTAGTACAGCATCAAGGTGTGATTGTATGTTTCTTAATGTAAAATAGCTTTTATAACTATTGGACTCATGCAATTTTAATTTGCAGAGATGTGGAACAGAAAATACTTCATATTGATCTTTGTGTGCCTCAGTGGCTTTTGCGGACAATATGTCTGCATATCAAAAACCGATTGCCTAGTAGCTAGTAGGAAAATGGCAAGATCTTGAATGTATGAATGAAGTTGTGACCTCTGATAGAACTCTGCTTTTGTTGGACTGTGTTGCCATTTACATTATCAGTACCTAGTGCGACACAGTGTATAACTGTTTTTGCTAGATAAAACAATGTGCCAGTTGGATTCAGTTTCACTGAGGATAACTCAATTCCTTTAAAAAGTCTTCATGTACAAACTGACTCTATTAATTTAAAAAAAAAAAAAAGACAATTCCTTCTCGCATCAAAACTGTATGATAGACGTGGCTGAGAACAAACACTTAACAATGTGATGTAAGTTTCTAATGACTTTCCTCCACTTCCAGCAGCTTGCGCTGGCAATCTCATGTCAAAAAAATTGCAGTATATAAAGAATGAAAGATGTTTGCTTGCTGATGTCAAACACTGTGCTTGCAGTTTCTTTGGAAAACCTTGGAGTCCACACACCTTGAAATTTTGCTGCAGGTGGGTCACTGGAGACAGTGTGTGTGCAGGCAGTTCTGCCTGTGAAGTAGGGCCAACTTGCCCATGAGACTCTGTCTCTCTTTTGCATGCCCGGTCTGACCACCCTGGCTTCTCCATAGTGGGCCTGACCACACAGACATGGAGAGAGAGACCTCGTGGAGCCCAGGCGTGATCAAGTTATACTCCAAGTAACTGTAGTCTTTCAGATGCTCAGCAAATGTGCTTTGCTTCAGGTTCCAGTGTACTTTTGTTAAGCTACTAAAAACCAAGAGTGGCCTGGGTGGATTGCACCTCCTTATTGAAGTGTCAGAGAGGCCTGGATGCCTAAGCACAGTTCAGAAAAAAAGAAAACTAAGGGCCCTCTTACCCCAAGTGTCATGTAGTCAAGATCTAGAACAAAGTTGTTCCAATTATGTTTTTGGTTTTTTCCTCCTTCCACTTCCCTCCTTTTCTTTTACCTTAACGTACTTTAGTCAAGCATTAACTCTTCAGGTGATGCTTTGATTCGTATGTATAAGCATATTGTTATAGGGTAATTTAGCCATGTCACGGCAGTATATGATGTTCCGGATGCTGCTTGTTTGACACTTTTTTTGGGGGGGGTAGGTCTTTTGTGGTTTTGCTGATGTTTCCAGTGTTCAGAATATTAAAAAAGAATAAATAGGTAAAGGAATAAAAGAAGAGCTGAAGACACAGAAAAAAACGTGTAATAGATGCAGGGGAGCCAAAACTTCCTCACATATCTCCTTAATGGACAGAAAAGGGATAAAAAGATGCCGCTGACTCCATAGGGGTGGGATTTTTTTGTGGTGGAGGGAAGCCTTTTGGAGCAGGTCTTATGTACTTCTACATGTATAAAGATACTGGAGAGGCATGTTGTACAACTGGATTTTGTTTCTTGCTAACTTGCCTTCCTACAAATTCTTGTTTGTTTTCATAGCTCTCCTTCTCCTTCCTCCCTCCCCCCCAGAGTGTTAGGTATCTTCACTGCCAAAGCATCCACATTTTGTGTTTCCCAAATTTGTCATCACCACTGCTCTTGTTTTTTGGCCTCTCTAGTTGAATACCATGTTGCTTATAGATCAAGATGGGAGCCTGGAATTAAGTTCCCAAAGCTGTTGTGTAAAATTAAACTCTCACACCTGTTTGAATTGAAGTGAGGTGTTCGGGGTGCAGGGTAGGTGAGCAGAGGAGGACCGGCTGCCGATGAACTCCAGGGTGATGCAGGTGCCAGCCAGCAGCATCCGCCTGGCTGCTCCAAACTGGCTTTTCTTTCAAGAGGACGAAAGTGGGAATTGCTGGCCAGACTCTGGTTTACTTTCTGGCTAAACCAAATGCAGGGGCCGTTTCCTGCCCAGAGAGCAAGGACCTGCTTTTCCTCTGGGAGGGACGAAGGGAGGGATGTTGTTCTGGGTCTATCAGGATGCTCTGGCCGTGCGTGGCGTTTTTTGCAGTTGCTGAGCATACCCAGCAGCACGTCTTTCACCAGCGCTCCTTTTCTTCTTTCCCTGTGCTGCTTTTCCAGCCCAATCGAGGCGTTCGCTGGCAGCTCCCTAACGAGCTAATGAACATGCCGCTTGTGGCTCGTTGCTGTAGGAGCAGAAGTCTGAGATGGCTTGCACCACTGCATGAAAGATTAAGCAGTGTGTGTCTTTGATGTATTTCTTTGTAGGTGGGTTTTTTGTTGTTTTTCCAAGTACTTCCACCATCCGTCTGTGTGTGGACATTTGAGCTGTACGTTACCGCTTACCCTGTTGTTTTGAGGTGTGATTTCGTAGCTTTCTCCCTACTATACACTAGACAGGCTGGAGTGTCCTTGAACCTGCCCTCCCCTTTCTAAAGCAAAGAATGAGAAGCCTTTAAGCAGCTTAAGTGTCGGCCGTGTTGCAGCTGACAGGAAGCTGATCTGCTGTTTGGCCCCGTGCGGTGCAGGCTGACTTGCCAGTGGCATGTGCCTGGGCTGTGCGAGCCTTGCGGGGGCTGGGGGATGCACGCTGTGGGTCCCCTCTGCGCCCCGGTGAGGTGGAGTTCGGTGTGGATGTGGTCGGAAATCGCTGTCTGTCCCAAAACGTTGCGGCTGTTTGCTACAGCTGTCTGTCCTGTCAAAACAGTGACTCGTCTCAGGGTTAAAGGTTGATGAAAACTGTTGCGAACTTGAGATGATTGATGTTGGAAAAACTCATTAGTGAGCAGGGACAATTGATTTGATCACTTGTAGCGTAATTCCTCTTCCTGGTTTTGAAGAACTTTGCTGAGGAGCACCTATGTTACCAGCTTCTTCCTTGTTAATTGAAGTAGGGATGTATTTTCAGTGGACTGCTTCCAAGAGGAGACAGGGTAAATTAATAAGCAACGCTTGAATTTAATTGTGAAGGATTCCTGTGTGATCTCCAAAGGGTGGCAGGGCTCTTTTTACTTAGAGATGGAAATGTCAGATACCCTGGTGAAATTTTCAAATGAAATTTTCAAATGTGGTAGCTCATCGGCCGTGCTCCGCAATGGGAGGTGTTCTCTGTAGTTGGGGAGGAAAAAGAGGAGTGTTAAAAGGGTATTCTGGTAACATTACTTTGGCTTATTCAATTGCTGATGACAAGACAATGTGTTTCCACTTTGGTCCATGCTGCTGAAGTGTAATATAATTATTTGTATTAGACACCAGCCACCTGTTAATATCGTTCTTCTAAAGGTCATTGTGTGGTGCCTTGCTGTCTGAATTTAACGGCCCTGTATCAGGTTTGTTGGTCACTCTTTTGTGTGACACCGGACAAGTGTTTGTGGGGAAAGAATGTGAACCCGATACCCCGGCGGCTGGGGGAGAGGGGAGGACCTGGGGGAGAGGGGAGGACCGGGGACCGGTTCCACTGCTGCTATTGTTGGGCCACCAGGCCGGGGCTGGAAAACAAGCAGCTTCCTTCTGAGGTGCTTTCATCTAACATAGCCCTTGTTTGGAACAAAAATAAATTGCAGTAATTTCCCAAGAGAAGCAGACTGATGTCTATAAACCCTAACTTTTTGGTACCCCTGGATGTGTAGGGGCACTCTGTTCCTGACCTGGGCTGTAAAGGAGGGGAGGGGGTGCTGCTTGACTGGCTGGCTGGCCTCCTAATGCCATGAAAAGAAAGTGAGGTGGTGATAATGTAACTGTGCCTGGTGACAACGGGTAGATGCTTGATAAGTTATTTTTAAACATATGGTGTTGGCAGTTAACCTTAATCCTGGTGTTGGATTCATTTATTAATGTCTGTACAGTGACCTGAAAATGCAAAGCACTGAGTGATTGAGAAACGTTGACCTTGTTATCTGACAATTTTTAATTGATTTTGCTGAATATAAGGGTGACGTGCGTTTAACTTGAACTTTCACTCTTCCCACCTGACCTGGTATTAGCTTTTGGGAGAGGTGGGGGACAGATAGGACTTGTGGATGAACTTCTTCCGTGCCTGTATCTGGTGAATGGAGCAGATGCAAGTGACTGCTGCTGCAGGGACTTTGTTTTCAAATTTCCAGAAAATGAAAGCTTCAGCTGCCAAAAGAACAAAACAAAGCACCTGGTTTACCACATGGTGTAGGACATTCCAGCACTTGCAAAGAGGGAGGGTTGGCTTTAAGCCATCTATATTCCAGCGTCATTAGTAACTGGTACTAACTGTTGGATTGAATTGCTGGCTGAGAACGAGCAAGGGCTTTTAGAGTCTTCTCTGCAATTGAAAATATTCATATGAAGAACTACATTACTGCCAATTTTGTAAGGAATAAAGATCTCACTTTTATCAGTTGCATATTTATTGGTTCAAACCATTTGAGCTTCATTATATGTGTGTAGATAGCTCGTTGTGTTTGTTTAAAATGGGTCATTAGGGTCTTCAAGCATTCTGGCTTTATAAAAATCTAATTGATTATTTCTGCCATGAAGGAGTTAATGAAGGATCACTCGTGGCTTTTAATTTTCAGCTAATTAAAAAGAACGGCTGTTTTTGCCTTGGCACTCATAGTTAAAAGTGCCAAATATAGGATTTTTTTTTTGTGTGTGTGAGTTGAAGGGTGAGGAGGAGGAGGAGGGGGAAATGTTACATGTAAATCATTTAGCCATTAACCTAATGTGGTGGATTTATAAATCCTATTACTATAAGCCCTTTTCATTTCCACTGAGGCCTGACGTGTGCTTGATCCTGCTAATGTAAAATTCATTCTGTCTAAGTGATTACTGAAGTAAGACACTTTTAGTCAATTTTAATCAGATTGTGTGAAACTTGCTTGAACACTAATGTTAAGTAAGACATGGACACAGTTTGGCCATGTCTTAATTAGCTTTACAAATCAGTTAGACTAGGAATCAATCAGTGAGCCAAGTCTATGAACCTTTTGACACCTAATGCTTTCTTTGGGGGGAAAATCTATGCTGAGGGCTGAAAATACGGGGCTTGGAAGCAAGATTAAGATTGTAATTTGGTGTTCTTGTTTTATCGTGTGCTTGGCAGCCCCTCACAGCGTGCAAGTCCTTTATGATGCAGCCTTCATCGGTGTCTCAGAGTTGAGGCCAGTGGGGTGCTTCCCGTAGCCCATCATAAATTCCCGTCTCTGCAGCAGGAGCAGCACTTGGAGTATTTTTCTGAACCTGCTTATAGAATCATAGAATAGTTTGGGTTGGAAGGGACCTCTAAAGGTCATCTAGTCCAACCCCCCTGCCATGGGCAGGGACATCTTCAACTAGATCAGGTTGCTCAGAGCAGCAGGTCCAACCTGACCTTGAAAGTTTCCAGGGATGGGGCGTCCACCACCTCTCTGGGCAACCTGTGCCAGTGTCTCACCACCCTCAGCATAAAAAACTTCTTCCTTCTATCTAGTCTAAATCTACCCCCCTTTAGTTTAAAGCCATTCCCCCTTGTCCTGTCGCAACAGGCCCTGCTAAAGAGTTTGCTGCCATCTTTTTTATAAGCCCCCTTTAAGTACTGATAGGCTGCAATAAGGTCTCCCTGAAGCCTCCTCTTCTCCAGGCTGAACAACCCCAACTGTCTCAGCCTTTCTTCATAGGAGAAGTGTTCCATCCCCCCGATCATTTTCGTGGCCCTCTTCTGGACCCGCTCCAACAGGTCCGTGTCTTTCTTCTGCTGAGGGCTCCAGAGCTGGACGCAGTACTCCAGGTGGGGTCTCACCAGAGCAGAGGAGAGGGGCAGAATCCCCTCCCTCGACCTGCTGGCCACGCTTCTTTGGATGCAGCCCAGGATACGATTGGCCTTCTGGGCTGCGAGCGCCCATTGCTGGCTCATGTCCAGCTTTTCATCCACCAGTACCCCCGAGTCCTTCTCGGCAGGGCTGCTCTCAATCCCTTCATCCCCTAGTCTGTATTGATACTGGGGGTTGCCCTGACCCAGGTGCAGGACCTTGCACTTGGCCTTGTTAAACCTCATGACCTTGTTAAACCTCATGAGCTTCTGCTCCAAGATACAATCTGTTATTTTGGTGGATGGGGGTGAGGGACAGCTTATCTTAAAACGTTGTAACCTCCTTCCAAGTCTTCACTGGGAACTACTGACTTGGATTCATGGGACACCTATGCTTCTTGGGTATCTGTCCCCAGTTTTTCTATAAGGAGACATTAGTATGGAAGATGTCTGCCTCACAAGCCCCTCAAATATTGCTCGCTGTTGAGATCAGAGGTGGTTTTTGTGAAATGTCATCCTTTGAAAGACAAATAAAGTTTGCTGTTTTTAACGTTTCTCCTGGATCATTGCTTTTTAAGTAGGCTTGGCTCTGACATGAGCCTCAAACTTTCACTCCATGTTAGTTTATCCAGTTTTTGAAGACTTGCTACTAGCCAGTATCTTTACTGTTCTCATAATGTAGAATTTCTGTATTGGTAACAACTTTTGGTATTTTCTTTTAATATATGAACTATTTCCTTTTATTACCAAGATGCTTGGAAAACTTGTCATGTCCTTGAAGGATCCCATAGAAGTCTTTGTTGGTCATTTTGTTTTCCTACTGTTGCTTATGGTGTCTTCTGCAGCACAGTGAGGAGCCTTAGGAGAAAAGGATGCTTGCAGTATATGGAAATAAAAATGTTTAATACCGGAGACAGCAGATGTTCTCTTGAAGTAGGCGACATCTTTTGCAGAAGTCCCAGCTGCACGTGTGTTGTGGCAGTGCTGGGGGCTTGACTCGCTAACCTGGTGGAAGACAGGACCATTGTAAATGACCAGCTTAGACTGGAGATTTTGTTCTGCTGTTGTAGAAGAATTACCTGCATGATGATTTTGTTTTTAAGCTTGAAAATTCAACCACCAGCAGTGTCAGCAAACCCTATTCACAAGTCACTCTAGAAGTCTGTATGCTATAGGCTTTGTAAGTTGTTTTTATTGCTCAACTTCCAGGCAATTTAAATATCTTTTCTCCTCTATCTAACCTGTTAAATTACCTCTCTCTGTTAGGGTGAGTGTACCTCATTTAGTCAGATGTTACTTAGTTCATGATATGACTGCAAGCACATGTGGAAGAGAGTGGGGAACATGTTTTTTGCTTGATTTGAATGCCTCTTTGTCTTCTGTTTTCTCTTTCGTACAGTTACTGTTGGTCTGCCAGGTGTGCCTTTTTGAATGAAAATGAGAAACTTCTTTAGTGTAGAACTCTTACAGTGTGGTTGGGATGAGGCTCATTTGAAAAGCTTTGAAATTAGATGTTAATTACCTTTCTCTTCTACTGGATAATCTTCTGTACTTAACCAAATAAGGATAATCTTCTATACTTTAATCAAATAAATATTCAAATACTTTGAATTTACCGTATTTCAGCTTTGTGACAGTTTTCTTATGTGATGGATTGTAGCAGAGCAACTGCTCATGAAAAGGGAGAACTGAAACAGAAAAATCATAGTAGTTCAGGTGGATGGGACATCTGATCCATTACAGACATATAGTTAAGTGTAGTTGATCTGAATAACCATATGGTGATGGGCTAGTAGATGAACTGTCAAGGTTCACTTCAGCTTGCTTTTTTTTTTTGCCCTTTTTTTTTTTAAGATTGTAGCTGCCAGTATCATAAGATCATAAGCTTGAGAAAGATGTAATAAAGTCCATTCTAGATAATATTTTAGGGTAACGTTTTGATTGATCTCAGTCAGATTGTGGTTGGTTCTTGACTTTGAATATTAAAGTGTATATCTTCCTATAAATGCTTATGTGTACATATGGTCAAAATAAATGGGTTAATAAACATAAAGGACTCCAGGATACCTTGCCTCAGAAAAGAACATGACCTATAAAAGAGAACAGATGTTTCTTATCAGCCATATTGCATGTGTATTTCCTGGGAAAATCCTTTCAAATCTCTTGTTTTGCAGCTCATCAGGACATACTAAAATTAGTGTTATGTTTGTCAGAAAGCAGCAACATCTCTTCAGTGTCCTGGAGGTTGGTGGGCAGGTGGGGTTTTTTTACCCAGCAGATTTAATGTATTTTTTAATAATTAAAAACTTCAGTATTCTTGAGGTTTTTATGAGCACTCAATATTCTTCTGTTCTCTAAAGGGAATGTGTATGGGCTTTTTTCATGGTGTTTGTGTCATTTTAATGGTAAGACAGATTGTTTGTTTTGTTTTGTTTGCTGAAACACAGGAGGTTCTCTCTGATCATCAGGAAATGCTTTTTTACTGTGAGGGTGACCGGGCCCTGGCACAGCTTACTCAGAGAGGTTGTGGAGGCTCCATCTTTGGAGATATCCAAAGGTGTCTGGATACGGTCCTGGGCCATCAGCTCCAGGTGATCCTGCTTGAGCAGAGGGGTTGGACCAGATGACCTCCAGAGGTCCTGTCAAACCTCAATGAGTCTGTGATTCTGTGATTTTGTTTTATATTTTGTTTAGTTCAAACCGTGTTTTAGAATACCAGAAAACTCCTACAGGGATTTCTATTCTTGTAACACATCCCATCTTTCCTTCTGTTTTGGGTGTTGGTTGGTTGGTTTGTTTGGTTTAGGCACCTGTAGTAATCTAAATGCATTAAAAAGAAGCTTAGCAACATTTGTATCTATAATAGCAGTGGATGACATCAAGCCACTGTTGACCAGTGCTTGTGGTTGGATTATTAAGTTGGCAGTAAAACTTCTCTCAGGGCCCTGCAGGTCTCGTTTCAGGCATAATTCTAATGAAGATATTGAATGACTGGTGTGACAATAATGTAAATTAATGCTGGTGCCTTCTATTTAAACTGAAAAGTAAGAGCAAGAGAGAGCTTTGAAAGAAGGCTTCCTTGGCATATGAGTGAAAGCTGAGGTTTTTGTTAATGATTCAAACTCCTGTAATAAGAAGTAGGAAAGCTCGTTAGCTATGTTTTTAGATTAAACAAAACCTTTAGGTTGTGATGTTCTTTCTTTAACAGAATTTGTGGGATGAAGAATTTAAATGAAAATTTCCGAAGTCAAAGATTGACTGAGTTAAAGTATGTAGCACGAAACCAATCCTGTC
>NW_008824468.1:236582-313767 GCF_000699105.1 Pygoscelis adeliae | reverse complement strand
AAGTGATTTATAAACATTGTTAATGTTTTAGAAATCTAGTTTTGTGCAAATGTGTTTTGAATTCTTTACAAATGAGATAACAGTAGGTCTAAATGACAAATTAAGGATTTAAAAAAAATAATCAGCATGCGCCTCTTGCAGTAATGGATTTATGGAGGTAGCATGCTTTAGTTGCATTTGTAATTAAGGTTTTTCCATCATTAGAATAGAAATGTATTCCTGTTGAGCAATATCATTTTAGGTGAATTATGTGGATTGAATGAGTGGCAAAACTCCACTACTTTAATCCGATATGTGGCTAAAAGTCAGTATTTGGATTGGATTCCTAGAGGGTCATGTTGAAAGGTAAAATACATTTGTTTGTTTTCCTAGTCTTCATATTTCTATATTCTTTGCAATTAACAAACAAATCCGTATCCTGTGGTATTATACAATGACAGCTTAACAACTTGGCTTCACTAGTAATGAAGCCATACCACTATTAATTTCAAAACTCTAAATACTGAAATGGGTGGGCTCTACGTGGAGTGCTTAACGACAGACTAATGCATAAAAGTAACTTCGGAAACTGTCATTTCTTTGCATGAGTTGATAGTCCTGAAAAATTAAATTGAATGCTCTGACAAGCCTCTAACTCTGTTCTGTTTTTAAAAACAGTGCAAGTGTCCTCAGCTATGAGACAGGCTACAAATGTTATTAAAAACGCCCTAGATTGCAATTTCAGGTAATTGACCAATTGACCATTAACTGCTGAAATCTTAAAGGCTGCTAATAAGGTGGTCTCTTTCAGGAATTTGCTTTTGCATGAAGCTCAGCTTTTCTCAAGTGGAGTACTCACAGAATCGTGTCATGGAGCATGTTTCTGGTTCTACAGGAGCTCCATGACATCAGATATTGTTCCATCCTTAGCTCCTTTAAGTGTCTATAATATGTATGTTATTGTGGATGTCTGTGGATAGGCAACAGTTTCTATTGACATGGGTTCTTTTTTCCTATATGTCCTTATAGGAAAAGTCTCGAAGGGGAAGTTGCCCCAACCCAGCCTACAGTTCCCATTCCTGACTTACAGTTGCAAGCCCTATTTAACAAGCAATTTAGGATTGTTAACTAGTAATTTTCTTTTGTAGTTAGTTTAAAAGTAGCTAAAACCTTAAATCAGCTTTTTTAAAATATATTTTTATTTCTACATTGAGATCTAAGTGTATGGCAGAAATTAACCATACATCTTATAATCATCTAGTAGGCCAGTAGATTTTATTTCTGGCATGCTTTGTAAATGCTTAGTTTGTTTTTTGGGGGTCTTTTATATCCTGAGGAGCTCAATCTTCATTTTTTTGTCAGACATATCTAGAGGATTCAGGAGGCTCATTTTGAAGAGATAATCTAAAAAGACTGTGTCTGACTGACAGACTCTCAGGAGCTCTTTCCATCTGTATCCAAGCCAGCTTCATCAAGTGCTGTACAGAGGTAACACTGAATAAATAGGAGATCTGACTGAGACTTCGTGCCATTAACCATGCATGTACCTCGTTGTCTTTTCCCATCATTGGAGCAATCACTAGGTCCTGCCTGAAGCAGGAAAGGTTAAGTGTCCCACGTAGAGTTGAAACTGTTTTCTTTCCCTGATACCACCTAAGGTGGCAGTTAAGAGCTGCCACAGGGGCTAGTCTGAAGAGACTGTGTAGGAGCCACGTCAATACAGTGGCTGGTGTTTGGACATACTGGAGATGGTACCTGCCCTGCTCCTGCTTTTTCACTACTTTGATCAGTACCAAATGTGGTTGTGAGTTTCTGAGACTTGAGCACTATTAGCTACTTAGTCCTGCATAGGTACCTTGGTAAAAAATCTTCATTTGTTACAAGTGCTCATTTCATTCAGGTTTCATTATTCTTTGGAATTGGAATGATCTTTGTTTAATTTCTTTCAGTTATCTGTTGTAACCAGGAAAGGTGGCACAATGTCAAAGACTAAGGTTTCTCTACTTGCAGCAACAGTTTTCCTGGTTTCTAGCACTTTGTGTATATGCTTCTGCATGATGAAAAACTTACTCTGTTACTTCTCTTTGATGCAGCAAGATTCATCTTATAGCAGATTCTCTTTTTTTTTTTTTTTTTTTGCCTGTTTGGGCAATCTGAAAAGGACTTGCTTTCACCACATGCTTTGTTTTTTAAGTACAGTTGTGAACCCTTTAGGCATTTGTATACACCTGATCTCTTATCTTTTGCATTCGAGTAGTTCGGTGGAAACCTGAACCATCCCAGTATAGTTAGGAAGCTGGATGTACAGGGACTTCTCCTTCCTTAATCAGAGAGGCTTACAGCATATCAGATCTGGAGCAGGTTATTTTGGAGGCTTTCAGAATGATCCTTTTCTTCAGAGTAGGGAGATGACCTAACTTAAAGGTGGCACTGTGTCACTCAGGGTGTCTGTCCATCGGGAGTCCTTCTGTCAGACTTGGCTTTATGTGAGACTCAAAATTGCGCATACCAGGTTCTCTTAGTTGAGGGGTGAGCATGTTTTTATATGACTTGATTCTTAAAATGGTACCTGTAGAACACAATCTAAGCTATATATTTACTCTTAACTGTAAAGAATATGTAAGGATAGATGTTTGAGGATCATAGACTCATAGAATAGCTGAGGTTGGAAGGCACCTCTTGAGATTGTTTAGTTCAGTCCTCCCTGCTCAGCTAGAGCAGGTTGGACAGGACCATGTCCAGTTGGGATTTGAGTATCTCCAAGCATAGAGACTCCACAGACTCTCTGGGCAACCGGCAATCATTAAAGAAGCTTTTGCTTGTATTTAAAGAATGCAAGACTTTGTATTTCAAGGGATTTTTTTGTATTCAGTTTATGCCTGTTGCTTCTTGTCCTTTCACTGGACAAGAGTGCCTCACTGGGCACCAGTGAGGAGAGTCTGCCACTGGCATCTTTACTCCCACCTATCAGATGATATATAGACAACGATAAGACCCTCCCCCGAGCCTTCTCTTCTCCAGCCTGAGCAGTCCAAGGTCTATCAGCCTCTCCTCACATGACAGATGCTCCAGTCCCCTGTATTTATCTTTGTGGTCCCGTGCTGGACTTGCTCCAGCACGTGCACGTCTTTCTCATACCGGGGAGCTCAGCTGAACACAGCACTCCACATGTGTCTCGCCAGGGCTGCGTAAAGGGGGAAGGACCACCTCCCTGAGATCTGCTGGCAATGCTCTGTCTCATGCAGCCCAGGGTGTCCACGGCCGCCTTTGCCGCGAGGGTGCATTGTTGGCTCATAGCCATCTTAGTGTCTACCAGGATGACCAGGTCTTTTTCTGCAAAGCTGCTTTCCAGCCGGTCAGTCCCAGAGTCCATGGGGTTATTTATTCCTCCCTTGGTGCAGGACTTGTTATTTCCCTTTGTTGAACTTGATGAAGTTCCTGTAGGTCATGAAACATCTCCAGCCTGTTGAGGTCCCCCTGAACAGCAGCACACCCATCTGGTTTATCAGCCACTCCACCCTGGTTTGTATTGTCTGCAGGCTTGCTGAGGGTACACTCTGCACCATCATCCAAGTCGATAACACAGACACTAAACAGGATTGAACTCCGTATCGACCCCTGGGGTACACCACTAGGGACTGGCCGCCACCCGGACTTGGTGCCAATGATCACAACGCTTGGAGCCCAGCAGTGCAGCCGGTTTTCAGTCCGCCTCGCTGTCCACTTACCTAGCCCATACTTCATCAGTTTGTCTTTGAGGATGCTACGGGAGACAGTGTGGAAAGCCTTACTAAAGTCAAGACAAACAACAGCCACTGCTCTCCCCTTGTCCACCAAGCCAGACATCTCTTTAGAGAGAGTTACCAGCTTGGTGAAGCATGGTTTCCCCTTTGTAAAGCCACACCAAGCACCTTCTTGTGCTTTGTGTGTCTGGGAAACAGTTGTTTTCACAATTAGTTGCTCCACCACCTTTTCCCAGGGCTTGAGGTGAGGCTGACCAGCCTCTGGTTCCCTGGAATCTCCTCCTCCTTGCCCATCTTGAGGATAGCTTTGACATTTGTTTTCTTCCAGTCTTTAGGAAACTCCTCTGATCATCATCTTTTCCACCATGTTTCCATGATCCCAGTGAAGTCATAGCCCTGTAACTGCATGCAGACTTCTAATTCCTTCTCTTTGCTCCCCATGCCATGTGCATTACTGTACAGGCCCGTCAGAGAGGCACCCAGTGCTGCTGATGCCCTGAAAAAGTGCAAGAGCTTTCTCCATAACGCTGTCCCGTAGGCACTCCCTTAGTTACATGGATATGCTTGAAGAGGGCCCCTTTTGGCCCTGTGTTGTTGATTACAAGGTCCTTCCTGTTCACATCATGCCCCACCCTTTGCTTCCCATCGTGGTTTTCAACTTCCTCATGGACATGCACTCCTGCCCCCATCAATCCTGGTTTAAAGCTTTTCTTACCAGTTTGGGCAGCCTATTGGCACAGATCATTTTGCCCCACGTTGTCAGATGGATCCTGCCTTGTCCAAGCAATTCTTGGTCCTCAAAGGGAGGTCCATGAACATAAAACCCAAAACCCGGTCGCCGACACCAGCCGTGCAACCATGGAGGATGAATGAGTATTGTTTAACTTTGTAAAAACAACTGTCATGTTGTCTAAATATATCTAATGTAATGAAACAAAATTATATGCTTTATAAAAATCCTTCATGACATTTAAGAAATTAGGTAAGAGAACTTTCTTTGGAGGGTAATTAGAGGCTAAAATACTTTTCTGAATTTGAATAGATGTTGCCTTGATAGACAACCACTTAGTCATGATGAAAGAACAGTTTAGTTTTAAAGCAGTTCAAACCACTTACAAAGATTTTTTGATGGACACAACGTTCACACACAATCTATTCATTACCAAGACTAGCATGTCCTCTATCTCCTATAAAATTTCATGATCATTTCAGTGAATATACCTGTCTAGACAGAAGTTGCCTTGCTCTGTTCAGTATACCTATTGCAAAATGCCTATGATTCTTCAAGAAAAAGGCTGTGTTTTTCAGCACAAGTCCTTTTTCTTTTAAGAATACTCATCAGGTAGCAAGTGTTTTCTGCACCTGTTTTTCTCTTTAGCAGTTGCTTGTCTTCCCCCAGCCCCTCGCTTTTGTCCAAGCACACAAGTTGTGGTTATTACTTAAAAGATGGTGACCAGGAGAACCTTAGAAAAGTAGTCCAGGTTCACTTCCTGCCAACTGTGTACTCCCTTGTTGCCTTAAAGAGCCTTTCTTACAACACACCTTTCTTTTTGTAATGAAATTTTCTTTAACAGTTGGAAGATAAGGGAGGAAGGCCTTACAGAGTTAAGTCCCGTTTTCTGCTTTTTACTCAAAAAAAAAAAAAAGGGGGGGGGGGAGCAGAGGAGATTCGATTCTCAAGGAATTTGTCATCATCTTGGATAGTGCACTGAGTTTATCCACTGCTTAAAAAAAATATTTCAGTCTTCAGAGTATTAGCTTTATTTCTTTTTCTGGTTAACAGAAATACTTGATCTTTTTGCAAAACTGTCCTCGCTGTTGGTTCTGAGACCTACTCCCTGATTTCTCTAGGACTTCTAGTTATATGGCTATGAGAGTAACTTACCTGGGACATGAGACAGTTTTTACATTCCTATCACCTCAAGATTGAGACACACGCTTATATATTTGAAGGATGATTTCTAAAACTATGGTTCAACTTAAACCTGATGTAGAGGATGGTATGGTTATTCTTCCCTACTCGGGAATAGATTTTGCTGTTACTCGGAGGAAAATGTCTGTGCTCTGGTTTAAACCTTGACTGGATTCTAACTTGTCTCACCAAACAGGAACCTTGGTTTATAAGTAATTAATTTTAATTATTTACTGTTCTTGTCGTTTTATTTTTTCTAGTGAAAGACTGATTCCCTGTTGCTGAATGTGTTAAACGAGTTCAATTTGAGAAACAAAGCAAAATAAAGCTTTCCTGTCTAAATGTTTATTCATTTCACTGAAGCAAATACTTCTGTTTTCTCTAAGGAGGATATACTTGTCTGTATGCATTTAAATATTCAATAACTTAACACATGTTTTGGTTTTATTAGGGAATCGTAAATGATGCTTGTCATATTCTTGCTTATTAGAAGTGTTTTTACTTTGGTTTATGATACTATTGCTTTTGATGTGGTTGCAGTGCACTTGAAATGCACCAAAGGTTTTCTTATTAAGCAAAGCTACCTTTGCATCTTATAGTTAAGTACAAAATGTTCATCAAGCATAGATTTATTTAATGGATTTAAATAAAAAAAAAATTCGGAAGAGTTAATGAGCTGAAATTGGTTTGAGTACCATGTTCTTCAAGGGGTTTTAGGTGTTGCGGATCTTGTTTTTTCATGGAGTGAAATGGAAAAAAATTCCCTGCTCCTTCATTCGTTTTAGGTTTTCAGTTTTCAATGAGTTGGTCAGAAAGAAAATAATTCCGTGGGTGGGCTGTGAGCCCTGGTGCTTCTCCAGGAACTGCCACTGGTTCTGGTGTTCGGTTTCTCTGGAGAGAGCATCACTGACTCTGCTGGGTTAGGAGATGCCCATGCCATATGAACATCTTTCACAGCTAGTTATCTACCTGGACATTATATTCTTATTGCTTCTGGGGACATGAAGTTGGCTCAGAACTAGGTCAGTTACCTTCTGTGCACTCAAGTGTTCAACTTCATTGTTGAGCACTCAGTTTCTCCATTTCCAAGATTTTAAATGGATTTCCAGCACAGAAGCTTTTCGGTGGTTTTTTTTAACTTTTGTCCAAAGCTGTAGGAGTATGTTTCATTATTTTTTCTTTCATCCTAATACCAAAATAATCCTTTCCAAAATAGGCAAAATGTGCTTTAGTATAGCATGGTTCGTAATATATTGTGCAGAACAACCAGTAATTGTACAACTTAGTAAGTAATTAATTCTGTTTTTTGCTGTTCTCTTCAACGAAACTCACCACAAATACTTGAAATACTGTAGAATTTTAAAGATATAATTGTTTCTGGCACCAAGGGAACACTGTCTTCAAGTTTTAATTTGATTCACATCATCATCTTCAGTGTTTTACTGTCATCTTTGCGTTCCTTGTCAAAATGTGACAAGGGTACACGTGATTTTTGTTGTGTTCAGCACGTTTCTATTGCTGCCTTTTTTGTGTGTTTTCTGTTTGTGAGGCAGATCATCCTACCTTTTGTTGGCATGTAAACATGTATCACTGGATCTTTGTGTACACTGTTTCAGCCCTTGGAACCATTCTCCCTTTGTTTTTGGTGCACCATCCAATTCTGGTTTTATACACAGCATCTATCAAAGTTGTATTTATTAATGTCTGTCAACTTTGTTGGGTGGAGTATGGACAGTTAATTACAGTGATTGGGAGGGGGGGAAACCTAGAAGGGAAAATTTTGGCAGCATGGGGTGTATTTCTGATGCTGGTAACATTTCCTAAGAGTGTACATTTTGGGGAAGTGTAACATTATCGAAGTAAAGCAAATACTCAGTAAAAGCTCTTTGAAACAAACATATTTATTAACTACTTGAATCTGGTCACTCAAACTTCTCTAAATCAAGTCCATTGTCTAACGAAAAGGTTATATTGTGATGTTTCGTTCCTTGTGGCAAACAAGGCTTCCATCTTTCTTTCACTTTTGCTTATGGCATATGTGCCTTTTTGTCAGCGATAGAAACCTTTTTTGAATATCCTTCTTAACAGAATCTTTTTGCGGCATCCTGTGGCTGTGGTTTATCAGTGCTAGAGGCTGCTTATCACAAAATACTAGCAAAGCTAATAAATAGGTTGCAAAAATAGAGAGGTTCAGAAATACTTCTTATTTAGATTAGTGAGTGGTGTTACATACTGGAACGCCGTTCTTCCTGCCCATTTGTTCCTCTGTGTCATGGGAAGGACTAGCTAATATGAATTACTAAAGCTGATGACAGAATCATTTTCTTACTATATAATTGCACAAGTAAACAGCTGAGGTGGAAAAAAAATATCAGGTCTACACTAGATAACTACAGGTAGTCTTCAAAAATACAGTTTTTTGCCAAGGCCCTAAGAGTGTTAGTTTTTCTCCTTGTGCAAAGTGAATGTGTAAGTGATTTTTTTTTTTTTTTTTTTTTTTTTTTGTATGCATCTTTGGTGCAATGTTTTTGTAATCATTCTGGTCAGTCTTTCCAGTCTGGTCTTAAGTCTCCCTTTCTGTTCCTTCATGTCTGCAGCCCCAGGAATCTACAGAAAATTTGTGTGTCTTCAGGAGAAATCTTTGCATCAGCGTGTTAGTTTTGTGCCCTATATCATTGTTTTGTAACTCAGGTATCTTAGCTTGTTTTCACAAAAGCATCCTCTCGTTGGAAGGTACTCTTCAGTGGTTTTTAAATAAGGTATATTCAAAAATACTTGATGTAATGGGTAATGGTAAAGCTGTTCTTTGTTTATTTATTTTTAATAATTCCCTTTCTTAAGTTGCATCCTCATTTTATTAAGTAATTAGTGAGTTGGAGTAGAATTAGGACAGGGAATTTTGCAGTTTGATGATTGCTTGTCTGCAATTACAGTCTGTCAGTTTATATTGACTCGCAGTTCATGGTCAAGAGAATGTGTGTTGCTAGTCTTGCTTTTACAAGAAAAAAGTTAAAATAGATTTTCACAGATGTTCACTGTGCTGAGAAGTTCACAGGTTTTTAGAAGTATATGTTTACTGAGGGGGAGGGGGCACGGCTGTACAGATGGGTTGCCAGGCAATTAATTCTTCCTACTTGGATTGCCTGCAATAGGAGACAATCCAGCTCTCATGAGCAGCGCAATATTATTTGCAGAAGGAAACTACCAAGTAACAGTTTTCCTGTTCTCTTCCTTCTTTCTTCTGTCTTCCCAGCCTCACTATAAACCTCCCTTCCTTTGCTGTGCATTTCTGAGAAACTGCTAATGATTGATATGATAGCAGTGCTGTCATTCTTGTTAATGGGGAAAAAAAAAAGTCATTTTTATTCTAGGTATTTTAATAGAGTCCCATTAAGGATGTATTGCTGACTGAAATATTGGCATGAAGGGCTCTCACTGAGCTGAGCCCAGGAATTAAGAAGTCAGGAAATCGGCTGCTGCATTGCAAAAGAACCTTGTGTGACACAGTATCTCCTGATTGGGGGGATCATTACTGCTATTATGACTCGACTTGCGTAGGAATTTTAAATTTCATCTGAATGTCAGTAATAACCCTCTTAGCAAATTATCCTGAATAAAATCACGAAGGCATTTTATATAATAGGTGTTGAATTACTGGATAGATTTGCTAATTAAATACTCTTTGTTCTGCTGCAGTTGACATTACAGGGTAAGATCTTGAACAATTATTCTCAACAGCTGTACTTTGTTAAGGGAAAAATTAACTACAAAGTTTATTTTTTTTTCTACACTTGAAGTTGGCAGATTTTTGAAATGTGCTTGAAAAAAATTCCATCACCCAATTGGTAATGAGAAGATAAATATGCAGGTGTTGCTGTGAAATCAGATAACTACTGACTGCCTTATTAATGAATTTAGCAAGCCTTTATAACCTTCTGTTTTGTAGCTGTTGGCACTTACGAGTGATCCCCTGTCAGAATGGGTAGCACTAGCATATGCCAGTCACTTGATGAAGTGAACTTGTCTGTGACCCTCTTGTTATTACCTACATCCACTCCTGTCCTTGGAGACAATTGAGAAATGGTCTTTGCACAGCCAAACAATTTTTTTAGTGGGGGGTAATCCTATTTAAAAAAAAAAAAAGTTAATCTTTCTAACTATTAATAGATAGTGTTATTTCAGAGAATGAAGTAGAAAATGCCAGAGATTATCAAGGGAAAAAACGGTAGGCCTTCTTTTCTTTTACAAGTAAACTCTTAATTTCTCTGTCCAATTTTTAAATTTTGTTTCAGGGACTCCTGTTTGCTTTTGGAGTACTAAGGGAAAGGTGTAACCTTTCTCTGTAGGAGTCAGCTAATAAGTGAGAGAAAAGGGGTGTGTGTGAATAAGCTGGAATTCTGATTACTGTATATGAAATTTGATGTCATGTACCAGTGATATGTGTCTTTAGAATAATTTCAAAGCTCCATGGAAAGGTGGTGGGGCGGTGCCGTCTGAATCACTTAATAGGAGATGAATAGGAGTGGAATATCTTTGTTTAAGCTTCTGGTTAAAATGGAATCGGGTGCGCCTGAGTGAATCTGCAGTTAAGACACCATTTTCCTGTCCTTCTTTGTCTACATAGAAGATTGAGGCCAGCTGAGCTTTTTGCAGTTTGGGACTTCAGCAGAGTTCGGGCATCACATTGGCCCGAGTACCTAGTTTGCAGCATCAGTGGGTGGTCTTTAAACCAACTGGATGTTTTGAACTTGACCCAGAGAGTGTAAATCCATAGCTATCCATATGTGCTTAGGGAATAACCCTGGTAAGGACATTCATTGTGAGTCATCTATGTCAGTTATATCGTGGTTTGGAACCTAACCTTTCCTTAAGTGCCTTGAAGGGTATGGTATATTATGTTTGCTTAGTTCATGTCTTTGCACTTTGGGAGAGTGAGTCCATCCTTAGGTGCAGCCATTTCTTCTTTGAAGATGAAAGTGGCTAGAAAATGTGTCTGAACAGAAACTGTGTTGAAACAGAATATTAAGTTTGCGGAGTCAAGCATTGTGAAACTAAGAATGCTGGGGGAATATAGCTTTCGGTGCACAACTTAAAACAAACTGAAAAAGCATAGTGGAGCATCATGCTTTAGTGTTCATCACTGTGGTTGTCTAAAGGTTCAGAAATACTAAAGAAACTTGCCGTTAATGTTGAAGCAGTGACAGTGTTATCCTGCTTGTGTACTATTATGTAGAGGTGGACATTTCACCTTTGTTTCAGAATTGCTTGCTGATACAGCAGTAGTCAATATTGCGATAGTCAAGACTCTTGGATTCATTTTAGGTTCCCTGGCCTTATGAAAGTCATGAGATTTCCCTGAAGATGGTCTTATTCCTACTGAGCATGGCAAGCTTTTCCCTGTTCGTCCTTTTTCTTTCCTCATCCCTGCTAATTTGTACTGCTCAGCTCCCTGTCACAGACTTCTTGATAGTCTGAAAGTCATAATTCTGCCTTTTTGGCAAATATGGCCAAGGAGTATTGCGATTTAATGTATGAAAAATAATAAAACTTAGACTGGGTTACTAAATTTAATACAACCTGTTAAAATAGTGTGTTGCCTGACTATCTTTAAAGCTAGAGTACCATATTGTTCGGATTCATCTAATAGACTCTGATCTGTCATTGCTCTACCAAGTGGTTCAAAGTAATCCTCTTTAAGAAAATTAAAAGTCTAAATGTATACGAGTAGCAGGACTAGCTGAAAAAGAACAGAGGTTTATGCTGAGTGGGGATGGAAAGGACTGAAACCAGGGAACGGGGACTAACCAGGTGGAATCTGGAGCTGTGTGCCAGAGCACCAGGATGCTGACAAGAAGGGAAATGGGGAGCACAGTGGAAACATGGCCAGGGGACTGAAGGAATGGACCCGATGTTGGTTCTCATGCAGCTGTGCAAACTTCACCAAGCCCTTGCCTGCTGCAGCAGCTACACATTTCTGTTCATCAAGCTAGTTTTACTTTCTTTTCTGTGCTACAGCCGTATCTGTGACTTCAGATGATAGGTTCTTCCACCCCTCTCCGCTGTGCTGACCAGTATTAGAGATGGAAGCATTAGCCTACTCACGTGAGGTCTCTCTAGCTATTTATAAGGTTCAGAGAATTGCTGTTCAGAGCATTCAAGGAACTTGGGATGCACTCTTGGCTGAGGAACAAACCTGGTTACACATGGATTTTCCTACTGATTCAACATCTGTATCCTATCTCTATCCCAGCTCCTTGTCCCAGGTCTGGTTTCCCTAAGGAGTTTGCTTTTTGATGACCCATTTTGAGATCATTACAAGGGTGATCAACCTTTTGACTAGGTTCTTGTTAAGTGAGCGCCATCCAGGCTGTACTGAGTAAGACAGGACATTTTTGGGAAAAACCTCAATGACATCAAGAGGTACGATGATGGAGACGACTGACCTACGTTACTGAAAGAGGCTTAATTCTGGCACTTCCTGATTAGGTTTTATTTGAACATTTGATTCAGTGTTCTTTTTTTCCTAAGGTAGAATGTGTGTGTGCACATGCAATTTTGAGATTTGTTTTAATCTTGTTTTAGGGGAGTTAATAATAGCATTAATACAAGGTCAGATGAGAATTTACTCATGTAATAGGAGTATTGAAGTGACTGTGTTGCCAGGAGAGAGGTGGTTTGCTTTGTTTTGAAAGGTGAGAGCATTTGGAGTTAGCAATCTAATGGATATGTTTGCATGTGTTAGCTTGTAATTATATCATATGCTAACCTTTGATTATTTTTTCTTATTTCAGATTTTGATGCATACCAAGGAGATGGTGCAAAAGGTAATGCTGAGCATTTTCATTAAACAACAACCCTTAAAGAGCACACCTGGTGAATTTTTTTTTTATTCTGGGAGAACTGTAACCCAAACAGACCTGAAATCACTTCTTAGGATGCCTGGTTTACAAATGTAATCCTTCCTAATGGATTATAGCTTTTTTCTTTTCCTACCACAGATATGATCTGGCCCCTGCTTGAAGCCTATGTGTGACTGTTTCAAGCAAATTAGCAACAGTGCTAATTAGGGTTTACTCATAGACCTGTTACACCATGTGTTTTAGTGTTTTATTATGGTTTATTTTTTGGCATCCTTTAAACTCCGTCACAGGGTGGTTTTTTGACTATATGGAGTTTAACATGGACATAGCCATGCTGTGTTTTTTTACAGCTGCATTGATTTTCCACCACTGAAGACATCAAGTTTCCATTTTTTTCAAGTTAGTATTACGTAATTGGATTTATCTGCCCATTTTTTTTGGTGACATTTACTGGTGTTGACAATTTTTCTTTTCACCTTTTTCCTTACTGTGCCTTTCATATGCACCTCAGGCTTTATGTGCTTCAATTTGTCTAGAGTTTGCTCCATTACCCCAGAGTATTATGGCAGTCTGGCTGGTGCTTGAACACAATCTTTTCCAAGTAGGGCATTTGAATTGTTCCAAGGATCAGAATGAGAGATGATTTGAAGGGCAGAGTGTCAGTCAGAGAGAAGGAATCAAGTAGGTGTTTGTCTTCATCTCCTGGTGTAATTGTTCAGTAGTTCAATCTGGGGATACAAAACTTGCAGGTCACAGTAGCTAGATCCTTATCCAAAAGGAAAACCTTGTTCCCTGGAAGATCTGCTGCCCAGGGGAGGACTACCACAGGTAATTAGATTACAGCAGAAGAAAAAAGATGGGAGTGGGAAGATGGAAATGTGAAGCCACATGCATAATCTGAAGAAGTGTAAGAAGAGCAGCCTAATCTGGACAGTACTGTGGTATTCTCAGTTACTGTATCCGCTAGCCAATACTTTCACTAGGTTTAGTTGAAATAGAGTATCTAAGTGGAGTTTTTTGTTTGTTTTTGTTTTTTTTAATCCAGAATGACTTTTTTTGCAAGAGTATTGTGATGGCTACAAATGGAATGGCATACCTGACTGTAGTATTATCTTTCAAGCACATTGGCTAGATGTCTTATCTGAATAGCCTGGATTTGTCCAGCAGTTTTTGAGTCTAAGTGATCTTCTTGTGTCCTAGCAGTCCAAAGTTATTTCTGATTAGAGTTCCTGCTGTTTCTCAAGATGAGACTTGTTCACTGACTTATTTTTCTAGCATTCATTTAGTAAAATTTTAACTACTTATATTATGTACACAACTGAACAGTGATTTTTTTTTAAAAGTATCAGTAGTTTAAGTTTCATTATTCTCTTTGAATTCAAGTATGTCTTAATGAAATGTATAGACTTCTCAGTAAAAACTTGCTTTACATTTTTCTGCGTTTTAGTATTTAAGGGATAATATATGGACAATGATCTTTTTAAATCTTGAAAATGAGGTGGGACTTTAAAAAGATGGAGTGGTTCTGGTTTGTTTTTCAAAGCAGTTTGTTTCATTTAGATGAACCTTGAAGTGATTTATGGAGACACAGATTCCATTATGATAAACACGAACAGCACCAATTTGGATGAGGTCTTCAAGCTGGGGAACAAGGTAAGGATTTTTTTCTTTTTAAAGCTTTCCTACATGTCTGTGTTGTAACACTGAGTGGAGTAGATAGTACTAAGAGAGGACTCCATGGCATAAGCAGAGAATAGGCCATGAGGAAGAAGAACTTGACCATGTATGGAAGTTATGGAGTAGTAAAAGCTCAGAGCGCCCTATCTCCAGGTGTAGCCACTCTGTGCATTTTTGAAAGCCATTAAATTAAAACAAAACATTTCATTGTATAATGAGCTTTTGTACCAATTGTAAGTTACCAGGAGACTGTCTGAATACTTGGTAAGTCAAAATGTAAGGTACAGTTCCTCCATATTAGTTCCAATTACAATGTGAACACAATTTTGATTTTAATGATTTTTGTTTTGACATGAGAGATGTTTATCAGTTTAGTTTTGTTATGTAGTATGTACTACACTCTATGTGCCATCAGATTTCCAGTGGTAAATTAAAATACTAATTTCCAAGGTATACTAGATATGGAAGAGATCTGTTTGATTAGCAGTTGGCAGTTGACGATGTGGAATATTTGTGGCTCCTTGAAATTGTGGAAGAGAAGTGAGAAATGTTGCAGAACATTTTAAAGAAAAGATGTTTTTGAAAGATGGAAGAAATTGTGATGAAAATGAAAGCTATGGAAGCTCTAAAAAAACCAAAGAAAACAGAGGGTTTTTTCAGTATAGTATTAAACAAATTTATGTAATTTTAAGGCAGAAGTGATTCTGGGGTTTTTTTTTTTTTTTTAGAATACTTCTGCCTTCATGCTAAGTTGGTACTTTGAGAAGTAGATGCATCTCAGGAGCATGGAAAAAGGAATAATATCTTGATGTCATAACCAAGTAGCAGGAGGGCTGATGGCATGGGTGAAAGAAATATCTTTTTTTTTTTTTTTTTTTTTCTACATACAAGACTATATATAATTTCAAGTGTATATCCAGTAGTGTATAAGAAGGTTTAATCTTACTCCAGCCGTGTGTGTATGTGTGGCTTCATTCTGGTTTGGTTTTTGTCCCTGTACTCACATTTGCTGGCTAAACAGTATAGAGGAAGCGTTAAATAATAATAATTTTTATAAAGTCTGACAGCATCATCATCATAGGTTAAATACTTCTGACTTTGATTCAGGCTTACTGAGAGAATAGGTAGGTTTTTGAACTTGGTCACCTGTTCAATGATTCTTTTTACGAGTCAAGTCTTAGGCTTTTTTATCCCATGTACTTCTGTATCCTGTATCAGCTGGTTAAAAAAAAAAAAGACAGACATGTTTTGATTAATGTTTTCATATTGTGTAGTTAATTTTAAAAGGGAATAAACTTATATCTGTAAATAGGCACACACTCAAACCTAGCATCACAATTGTTAAAGTTGTGGCTTTCAACGTTCTTCGTGACATAAAAAAGTGGTTCTTGTGTTTGTTTCATGTGTGTGTTTGTTTATTCCTCAAGAAAGTGATAGTGACTTTTTTGCAAACTCTTCTATCATTTAGGTTTTCTTCATTTTGCATAATTCATATAAACAATTTTCAGGATAGAGAATTGTATCTGTTGAGAGGAATGACCCAAGAAATGTCACTGTTCTATAGCATAATAATTTCTTTCCCAAAATTTCATGTTCAGAGATGAGAGATATTTACATTCATGATTCATGATACTTTTGCTTTAATGTAGACTGTATGGAAGGTACACAGGTTTAATGCAAACAATTACTGTGAGAGCAGTTAGCGTATGTACCCCTGTTCTGATGTAAAGTGTGAATTTATAGGTTGTCTTCAGTGATGAAGCATTCGTCTGAGAGATTAATTTTGTTTTTCTATTGTTGAAAATTCTCTCATCTTCTTTCTGAATTTTCCCATCTAATGCCTTGTCTCACAGGTTTCTGGTTGTGTTCACTCCTGCCCTTTACCCCCCATTATTTATATCCATGCCCCTTTTAGTCATTACACAGCAGAATTTCATACGTTTCTCATTTTCTGTGCATCCTTGTGAATCAGATTTGCCAGTACATTCAATACTGCACTGTTGCTGGTTTTTAAGCATTTGATTAGTATGATGTAAAAAAAAAAATTGAAAAGACTTAAAAAAAAAAAGAGGGGGGGCAGAAAAATGTTCAGAGGAATTATTTGACTGTTTTGCTTTAACGAACAAAGTATGAACCTCTGGGCAAAATGGTTTTGCTTCATGATGTCCTTCATAATTTATAAATATACAAGGGATATAAAACTCTTAGGATAGACCCAGATTATTAAAAGCGTTGGTAATTCCTGCAATAGGAAAAATGGAGATCTAAGTGAGAAAAATTAAATACACACATATACATGGAAAATTTGTAAGGAAAGTTTTGGTTAAAACTGGTAACGTGGGCCCAAAGCTAGACAGAAAACCAGTGAGATTTTATGCTGAAAGTACTGTTCATGTCTTAGTGAGGGTATGCGTTAAATGGCAAAAGAACTTTAATTTATATAAAACTTCAGTGAGGCATGAGAAAAGGATAGTTCATAGTTGGTGGTCTCTGACAAGGGAACTGGAAATAACGGAGGAGGAAGAGTGGATAGGGAGATACTGAAAATCAAGAGGGAAGAAAAGTTGTAGGGGAAAGAAAATGGAGAGTAGAACATGTGAAGACAGAACAGGATGTCTGAGGAGTGACATGCAGATATTCTGTTGAAGAAAGTAAAGTAAAAATGTATGAAGAAAGAAAAATGCAAGTGGGAAGCTTTTAGACGAGCCAGTAGGTGGGTGAATCTGTACTGGAACCAAAGTGTGTTGTTGAAGGTACGTGCTGTTTTGAGCTGTTGCGCTTCTATCCTCTTAGAATAGAGGTAAGAGATGTGGAGCCACTTGATATTTGGTACTATATTAAGACAGTAGATCAAGTGCAATTTCAAGCTTTTGTATGTGGATAAGACATAGCCTGTGTGTAGAAAAATGGCACCTTTTCCCTCAAAGAAATCAGGCTATAGAAAAAGCAGGCATATTGTGGGGAAGGGTATAAATAAACACTTGCCCGTTTGTGCATGTTTTCCCTGAACATACACGCACAGAGCTCTGGTCTGCAGTCATAGTTCTCCCTCCCCTCCCTGGTTTGTGGGGGAAGCACCTTTGCAAGGCACCTTTTTTTAGAAAGCAATTTCCATATTCTAAGTGACCGTCTCTTATCTTTTCCTAGTAAGTGGATCCCTACTCTGAAATCCCTTGTTTGCTTCGTTTATGTGAGAGGCTAGATGGAGTAGCTGCCCTAGTAAAATGGCCTGGAGTCCATTATCTGCAAGGTCACATTCAGCCCCATGCTTCTCTGACCTGCTTAATTTTGTTAGGGAGTTGGATATACCAAGCTGTAAATCCTGAAGAAGCCAATGGGTGAACCTTAATTTTAATAGTAGCTCATACTTACTACTGTGTACTTCATTTCAGGGTTAATGATATCTGACGAGTCTTTAAAATGTGCATGCAAACACAGTCTGTAATGTTACTTGTTTTAAAACTTAAGAATGATACACTTCGAAGTTAAATTTTTCCATAGTTATTAAGGTGCTGCATTTGGTTTTAATGTTGGTGCATTCGCAGATCAAGAGTGAAGTGAACAAGCTCTATAAATTGTTGGAAATTGATATTGATGGAGTCTTTAAGTCCTTGCTACTGTTAAAGAAGAAGAAATATGCTGCTCTGACTGTGGAACCAGCAGGAGATGGGAAATATGTAACTAAACAAGAACTGAAAGGATTGGATATAGTCCGAAGAGACTGGTGTGATCTTGCAAAAGAGACTGGGAAGTGAGTTTCTTTGTGGCATTGCCCTCTTTGCTCTGTTTTAAACAGTACATGCTTCATAAACATTTGATGTCACGTGGCTGTTTCCTGAACAGTGCGGATTGGTAACTAACATCAGTGTTAGAGCATCTTAGTTGGTTTTTGTAGGAGACGGTAAACGTTACATTGTGGCATTGGTAACAGATTATACTTGTGCAAGTCCAAATGTCTCTAATCTTACTATCCCTTTTTGCATCTTCTGTGGAAGCTGTGCATTTGAGTTGTCGCAATTTTGTATATGCAGTTTAATAAACCACAGCTGAAATCTTGTGAAAATGGTAGGCGCTGTCAGCATTTGGAGTCACAGGTTTTAGGTCAGAATATTTTTTCAAAGATGGTTAAAGAAGCTGGTGGTCGCTCTTTCAGCATCCTCTGATAAAGCTGGAAGTGCTCTGGGTGCAGCCTGAGGAGATGATCCCTTCCCCCAAGACTGTTTCTCTTCCATTGTTCAAATGAGACTCTTCTGATACTTCGTTATGATGGATACTGGATTGGCCGTTTATTAATTGTCATTGCACAGGGCATTTTTGTACTTAAATTCAATACATATGATACATTTAGCACTGTAGAAAGAAAATTGGAGTGGTGGTCATCTGGGGGCTGACTCAACTTACATGGCATACTGCCTCTTGAAAACTTAACTTAAATAAATGGTGGTCCAAATGTATCCAAAAATGAATACTTTTTTACATCTGTAAAAATACACCACACACTTGCTTACTGTTCTTAAGACTTGCATTTTCTAAGAAAAGATGCATCATAATAGAAGCAAATTTTTCCAAGTTAGGAATGTATTAGTAATTAAAGCTATACAAATGTTTGAGAGTGTTCTTTAGTGACTAACTCTTCTGCAGCTGGCAGATCTTCCAACCACGTTTTACAGAAATAGGCAAGCCTTTGCTTACTTGATATGTTCTCTTCTCCCCCATCTTAAGATACCTGCTATGGAATAATAAATGGCAAAATGAAATGGGAGCAGAAAATAGAAACCAGTTGCATTCAACAGTTCCAAATCACTGTTTAACATTAGAACTATTTACAATAATTTGCTTTTAGTAAAATAAGTAAACAAATAAAACACAACATGAAACATCCTGGCAAATTTCTATAAATTTTGCATCAGACTTCATCCTCAGGCTCTTTAATTTCTAGAGGTAACCCAGAGGAGGAGAGGATTGTCTTTATTGTAATGGTTTCGCTTTGCGTGTCTTAAGCTTTTCTTCATTTCTGGACTGTTTTTACAGCTATATAATTGGTCAGATTCTTTCTGATCAGCCCCGAGACATAATCGTGGAAAATATTCAAAGGCGCCTTATAGAAATTGGAGAAAATGTGATCAATGGCCAGATCCCAGTAAACCAGTTTGAAATAAACAAGGTAAATGATGTCTCAGCTCTTTTCTGTCTCAGAAAAACTTTACTGTTCCTGAATATACTGACTGCTGATAAAAAATTTTTTCATCTTTATGATGCTGTGAAATATCAGGAGTTTTATTAGATACTGAGTATCATGGAACATACTGCAAAGATCCTACGATATGAGAAAAAATACCTTGTGTGGGGCTGGAGGCCAGTCTTCCTTCCTCAGAATAACTGTGTCATGTCCCATCCTGCTCTCTTCCCCACTGATTCTGCACTTTGAGAATGACATGATAGCTCATGCTTTCAGAAGTTTTCTCCTAAATTGTTGTTTTATAATTCAGTTTTAAAATACATAATCTGACGAATGCAATGGAAAAGAATCAAAAGTTCTGTTTTCTAGAAAACCCGTTAGTTTATTTCCCTTCAAAGCTCTGTAGAAGAATGCTAATAGTCATTTTGAGATCTCATTTCAAGACTTCCCTGCAGCAAGAAGTAAAATACTCCACTTTATCTACAGGAGTTTTAGCAAACAGCGTTGTGGTTTTGGTTTATTTTTATGAATCCTCAATGAAACCTGTATTTTTAACTTCAAAAGCCTCCCGCCCCAAAACACAAGGGGGGGTGTTTCACTAATGAATTGGATATTACATGCCCCTCTCATGATTGTATTAGAAGAGATTTCCCAAATTTACTCCATCCAAAGTCTCTCTTTTGCCAGCCGGACATCTGTCTGCTCTGTAAGACTGTGTTAATCAATCAGTTAAGAAATGTGTTCAGGTTGTCATGAGAGTGTTAGAGAAATCAGTAGTTTTTATGGTTGACTTAAAAAAAGACTGTTCTGATGCAAATATTCTAGGAGTATGTAGTATCCCAGTAAAAGATATATATGGAATAATTTTCACTTAAAATGCTGAATGTTCCTCTATTTTTTACTACTTTGGAAAAAAAAAATGTATTTTACTATTAAGTCAAATGTATAAGTTGTTACTAAGAATTGGGATGACAGTAAATATTTAAATGTAGCATTTTATGTAAAGGAAAAACTCATTGTGGAATCTCAGTAGTACGAGATACATGGAAATATTTAAATCCAGTTGTATCCTCTTGCTACAGAGCTTGTTAAATACCCTTAACTACTTGATATTCAGATTTACTTTATGACCTGAATTGATGCAGGGGTAAGAGGGTTATCTCTGGCTATATTTTCGTATTTTGCGTAATGTTTTCATCTTCAATTTAGTTTAATTTTAAAACAATTGCATTATATCTGTAACTGTTTTGAACTGTTGTGCTTTTAATGTAATTCATTTTTCAGACAATAATTGTAAAAGTATCCTCTCATTTTATTAATAATATTTTTAAAGTATGAAGGACTGGTACCTAGACCTTAGCGTCTGCAAAATACCTTTATTACAATTTTTTCATCTTACTTTTTTGTGTTGCAAATGTACTCGTGAGCAGTAGATGGATCAAGATAGCTACTATGTAATCTTGTCTTCTAAAGTTCTGAGTTGTCCAACACTGAAGTAAAATACTTTTCTCATAGTTATGTTTCTGTTTTCTCCTTTCATCTCTTAGGCATTGACAAAAGATCCACAGGATTATCCTGACAAAAAAAGCTTGCCACATGTGCATGTTGCCATGTGGATAAACTCTCAAGGAGGCCGAAAGGTGAAGGCAGGAGACACAGTGTCATATATCATTTGTCAGGTAAAAATGTCTTTATTTATAGCTAAATACTAGGTATTGTTTTGAGAGATGGCAAAGAAAACCAACTCAACTCCTGGAAAAAATGTTTTGGCATTTCTTTGTAGTGAGATTATGTTATAGTTTAAAATAGTCAGTTTTCTGTACTAAGTTTAGTTTTAAAGAGCCAGAAGAACCATTATGATCAGCTCAACTCATCTGACTTTTTCCATATAGTGGCTGATAAAGTTTCCCTGAATTAATTTCTGTTTGGAACTAGAACTTATTTTTAAGGAAAATATCCAGTCTTTGTTTTAAGGAGAAGAAAATTCTGGTGGTGAAGAACCTGTCATTCTTGGAACGCTAATTGGTGGTGGTGGTGAAGTAGCGTCATTGTTATTTCCAGTCTCAACCTGTGTCTTTGCTATTCATAGTCATTGGATCTGACAGTACCTCTGTTAGACAGACTGGGGAATTTGAGAAACTTTCTGTTTTCGGGTGTTTATCCTATAAATGCTTATTATTATCTCACAAATATATACTCCAGCTTGGATTTGCTATTTAAAAAAAAAAGTGTAGGTTGGATTAGATGGACCAAGGGATCTCTTATGCCAAACTGATAGACTGGGCAATGTGACTTCTACAGTGGACCACTATTTCAGCTCCTTCATTGTTAAAAACTGAAAGATACTGTTTTTTATTTAATTGAGAGTTCTTAGCCTGGCGTGGCGAAGCTGCCAAGACTTACAAGAGCTGGGCCGTGGCTATGGCTGAGCAATGGCACAATACAAGAGAAGAATGTACTTGTTGAAAGAAGGGAGCTGAAGGAATTGCATTGTAATTATTTTTGCAAAGCAGCTGGATGAGCTGAATAGTCCTAAATTAATTTTGTTCTGAATACTAAGTTGTCTGAAAGGAGTAGGAGGGACCAATGGCTTGTAGTCTGTCTTTATTAGTGATGGGTTTTCAGTCCATGCTTGCTGACCCTATTGAAGCCAGTAGTTTGTCTTAACTGAAAAATGAAGGTGTCACATGTTAATGCATTAGTTTTTTATTTTGCTGTAAAAAAGGCAAAAAAGAGACTGTACTTAGCAAAACATAAGTTGTGGTACTCCCCCCCCATCCCCATTAAGGTTTACTTCTATTACTGAATGCTTGCTAAAATACTACTTTAAGTTCTGCTCTGAGATTTTTGACACACATTAAAAATAAAGTTTCCTAGTGTAGTTGTGGACTGGGAATACAATTCTACAGGCTGAATGAGTTACCTTTTCCAGCCGAGTACCATCTTCTTAGAGTTGATACTTAATTCCTCCGTGAATACTGTTTTCAATTTAATTATTGCCTCCCCAAATCAAATTATTTTCTCCTTACCTTCTTCTTTCAAGGTGAGAAGAATGTAATGTATACTCTAACCTCTGAGTAGTGTTTCTCTCTTGGCTTGAGATGTCACCGTGTATTTCTTTCAGTATTTCCAAATATTTCAGAATTTGTTCTTTCAAATTGATACTATTGCCTCTGTCATTTATTCGCATGCCAATGAGCGATGGTCCATTCTCTGACCATTCATTCTATTTGTTTCTTTATAGAACCGAAGAATATAAATTTTCTAGGAAAACAGATACGGTTTTGATATCCACGACTTAGAATTTGCTTGTTGTGCAAAATGATAATGCTAGTTTAGTACGAAGTGAATCCAAAATGCATGCCCTCTGTGTATTTTTAACTGGGCTGATGGTTACAATGTGTTTTCATTGTGCATTTCAGAATTGACAGATGGGACTGTTTACTCTGTCTACTCTTACTGATTTGCACGTGTAGGCTGCAATAATACAAGCTGGGTTTACATTCTTGAACTTGCTAGTTGATGCCAGCACCAGCAGTGCAATTTTTTTTTTTACTACTGCTGGATTTGTGTTGGATGCATAATAAATCAACCAAAAGAGAGTGATTGTGTAACGATTTTGCAGTAAAATAAGGCATAGTATTTGAAGCATAATCCTTTGTATAGACTGAATGTGGATTTTACTTTTTTCACACTTTGTTTCATATGTGTCTCCTGTCTTAGGATGGATCAGATCTCAGCGCCAACCAGCGAGCATATGCTCCAGAACAGTTGCAAAAGCAAGACAATCTTACTATTGATACTCAGTACTACCTGTCACAGCAAATACATCCAGTAGTTGCTAGAATATGTGAGCCCATAGAGGGAATTGACTCTGTTCTTATTGCAACGTGGTTAGGTAAGTATTCTAAATTCAGTTTATTTAAAGACTTACAAGAGACAAAGTGGGAAGTTTTAATGCATGTTTCTTAACAGAAATGCTTCCCAGAATCAGTCTTTTTACAATGAACAGTAGCTTGTGTTACACAGTCTATAGAAAGCAGCTTGGATTGTAAGTGTATTTCTATGACTTTTGCAGAATACCATTTTTCAGAAGGTGCTTATTAACATGAACGTAATCTTATAATCCTTGTTCAGAGTTGCAAAAATTTCTGTTCATAAATGACAGTACTATTGCATATCTTCGAGATTTTCTTCAGTTACTATTGTAGTTCTGGAGCATGCATCCAGAACTAGCATTTTTCTATAGAGAAACCCTAGCATCTCTAGCATCTTTCCAGGGAGAAAGCAGTCATAGTTATAATGAAAGAACACAAATGTTTAGTCGGGTGTAAATGAAGAATTTTGTTTGCTAGAACTGACCTAGTGGATAATAGAAACATAAAACCTTATTAACAGTCTTGCCTGCTCCATATGGAGAAACGAAGTGGCCAAAAAAAAAAGGGCTATAAAAAATGTGACTAATGCTAGTGACCCACAGAATCACCAGTTTTTATTCAAATGAGCAACAGGGAATTGCTCTTGTTGTTTTTCCTCTTAAGAGGATGTCAAAGGAATTAGAGTTAGAGATTTTTCTGCCCAATTGCCTCTGTCTTCTACGTTTCCTAGGCTTCTTACCTAGAAAGAAGTACAAGTGTTGAAAAACTGTTAACAGTTCTATCAGGTCTCTTTCCATGAAAATACAATGCTGTGTGTGTAATCCTTTTAGTGTTGTTTCCTCCCTAAAAGTGATTCACCAACAGACATGATTGATCTCCTTGATAAACAGAAATTTTGTGATTTGTATCCCACATCTAGTTCACTATTTTTAAAACTGTTACTCAAGGACACGGGAAAAGTTGTTACTCTTGCTGGCTGCTGAGTTCTTGACAAGACTGTCCTCTCCCACAAGAAAACATTTTTAGAGTTGCACTGTGTCGGTTTAATAATCTCCTGTTTGATGCTATGCCCATGTCTAAAGGAAGTTCAGACCTGCAGAAATTATTTTGTTCAGAATTTTGGAATGCTCAAAGGAAGAGTTAGTCCTCAACAGTTTGTGTTTAGGTAATGGCCAAGATCCAGGATTTGGTCACTTAAAGCCAACCGGCAGCGTGTTGCCTTCAGGACTGTTCACCTGGGACACTGCATCTCTGTAGCTTCCTTACTAACAGAGGGTTCTGCTCATGGTGAGCTCGCAGTTTGCACTTAAAATGTGTGCAAGTAAGTTCCTGTCTTGTTGCTTCTCAAGAAGGGTGATAGCCATTAAAGATCTTCATCTCCCAAGACAGTCTGTGTAACATGCAGCTTTTTCCACCCCCATTTCCAAGTTGTCGGTAAAAAAAAGGAAAAAAAAAGACAGGAATTTTGCTTTTTCTGGGAGGCTGCAAGGGTATTTCTTGGAGGCATTTGATGTTGCAGTGTGTCCTCAACAGCTCTGGTGCTTTGAGGAGGTGCCAGCCCTGCTTCACGCATGCAGACTGACCATACAAATCATGCTGTTTGTGGCAGGGCCTTGATATACAACTTTCCCTTGATGTCAGAGTGGACTATGTGGTATGCCTCACTGAAAAGGTCAAGCACTCTTGGTTAGGTTGAAGCGGTTTAAAATAGGCGGTAAACTTTTACTTCATTTCGGTAAAAGACAGGAAGGATTTCTGAACCTAATTTATTTTATTTGGCAAAGATTGTTAGTCTTGTAGAGTTAAGCTCAAATTCAGAGTTGTTCCTTACTCACAACAAGTTGGATTTTCAGAAAAGGCTGGCTGCCTTCAGGCACCTAAATTAAGTGCCCAGATCTTAAGAACTGTGTGCCACTTGACAGCATCTACTGTTTGCAAATGCCTATGCTGCTTTTTGCGCTGTAGTACATTCAAGATGAAAATTTCTTTTATGGTCTATAATAGCATCATGCAGCTGAGAGTTTATTAATAGTCCACAATTGTCAGTCTGAAAACCTGTATGTATCTATTACAATCTTAGATCTGAAATGTGTTCAGTTTGACCTTGCTGTGCTGTAAAAATTTTATCTCCTTCTCCAGCTTTGTTTTCTTGGGAATGCTTAAATTGAGCTTGGGGGTAGTCAGGTCTTTTTCAAAACTTCTGCTCTACTTAGGTCTTTATATACAGCACTTAATCAGAGTCGTACATAAATCGTTGCAAGCTGAAGTTATCTTACAGCTTTTTTTTAACAGTACTGGAGGGATAGTCAAGTGGCTTTGTTTCAAAGAAATTGAAAATAGTTTACAAGATACAAAAGCGTACAAGATACTTGAGCCCAGCTTGCTAAAACAAGCAAACATGAAAACTGTTTACTGTTCTGTGTTGCTAAGTTGGGCTTTTTTGCTTAGTATTTTCATCATGTTACACATCCAAATTCCTGACGTTTTTCCTATCTTGTTGCAAAAGAGCATATTTTTCTGTTCTGAAGAAGAAAGCTGGTGTTCTGGAGGATATCTAAGTGTCGTATCTGTGGACCAAAACTTGGTTGGATTCTCATTGTGTGTGTGTCTTCCTCCACCTGATCTGATTTATTGTGTTACGTAGGGTATGTGTCTGTACAGGGAGAATGGTTGTAGAAAAAACACCTCGGTTTCATATTTAACAGAATCTCTTTATAAGGTGGATGTTTCACTGACATGTCACCGCATTAGTCCAAGTAGATAAAACTGAGCTCTGCTTAGGGAAGCTTGGCTCATACCAAAATGGTGAAAAGTTCTTTGTTCTGTCTGTGCTCAAAGCAAGTTATTTTAAGCTATTTTAGACGCTAAAGAACAAAAGCAAATAACCACACCTAAAAATTGCAGAGAACTCCTTAAATACCATATTCATTCACTATGGAATCAAGCTGAAAATTGCCTTTTGTTTTCGGACGTTGTAGGAGGTCTGCCTAGCCTTTGAGAGATGGAAATTCATTGTTCCTAAAAATGAGAACCTCATGGGCATACTCCTGCATTCACTCTCTTTTTCTTGACATTCTCGAGGAAAAGCAGTGACAAGATGAGGATTGTCAGGGTTTCTGAAGCTAAGTAAAGTGTGCAATCTGATCAGTAATATTATTCAATAAATCTGATCTTCTTAAATGCTTGGAGACCTTACTTACTTCATCCTGAAGATACCTATGGCTTTTAAACGAAAAGAACTGTAGTGGCAGAACAATTCTTTTAACTTATTTAAAGTAAGGGGTTTTTGTTGATACATAAATACAGCTCCATGTCTCAAAGAAAAATCACATCTTATTTCTGTGTTGTCAAAAGTATCTAAACATGATGGAAGCAGAGTCATTTAACCATGGAAGTTTTGTAGCTGTTACTGCGTGCCATCATTTTCTCTGAATTGTGGAAGTTGCTGACTGCTGTCCTAGGCTGTGTCATGGTCTTCTGAAAGAGATGTGTGCTGCTGCCTTACAGGTGGATGTGCACGTTGGTGCTCTGCAGATTGCTTGGCATTTGGGCATTTCTTCAGAAGGTTGTCTAATTTTAGGGAGTCCTGGGTCCTGATGAGGCTTGTCATTAAGAGTACTTCACAGTACTGGTTCCTCCTTCCACGCAGTGTCTGCATGTTAGCTGTTCCTTGTAAGGAAACCCACCACCACCTTAAAGATGCTGTCTTTTTTTTTTTTTAATTCTTCCTAGAGAGTTATTTAATAGGTGCTTTTAATATAGTATTTGGCAGCTACTCAGACTGACTCCTGACAGCAACCAGGACAGTTGTGCTCTCCTCCGTGGCACGCAGGAATTACATCAGGTTCTGTCTTTTTTTATTGGTTTTTTCACATTAGGGAGTTAAGCAAGAGGAGAATGATGGAAATTAAGATTAAAGTAATGACGAAACTTCATGACAATACAGCAATAAACCCCAAAGTGTACGAATTTTGCTGTTTGTGGTCTAGCTGGGGTTTTTTTGAGATGCTCTAGACCTGCTTAGAAACTGAGACTTGCTAAAGCATGTCGCGTCTTCTGAGTGCGCAAGAGGCCGTGTTGAGGACCCCACGCAGAAGGCACGCTAGCTTGGCAGCGCAGGAGGACATCTTTGAGAAAAATAAAAAAGCGTGCGTTTCCGAAGGGCAGAGGCCTCGGCCGCCCAGGGTTGGATTCAGAGGGCGGGCGGCCCCGGCCCCGGCCCCCGCCGCGTCGCTCTGACTGAAATGCGCGGCCGTAGCCTCGAGGTGGCAGCACCGGATGCCGTTTCCCTGCGTGCCGTTTCCCTGCCTCTCACAAAATGTCTAACGGGCAAAGGTGCAGGCGGGGAAACTTTCCGTGCTTCCCCACTAACCTGCGGTTGAAATACGAAATCCAGGGAAAAGCCCTCGGGCTTTGTTCAGCGGTCGGCGGGGAAACCGGCCAGCGTCCCGCCGAGCCTCTCCCCGGCGGCTGAGGCTCTGGGGCGCGCCTGCCTCGCTCCGTGCTGCGCTTCTGTTCCCCGGGGAGGGTGCAGGCACGGGGATAGGCAGGCGGGTGCGTGGAAAGACGCGTAAAAACCATCTGCAGAAATGTTCTTTTTAAAATACTGCGACTAGTAAAATTCATTTGACCTTTTTTCAGTTTCTTGAGTGACCTCTTTTGCTTGCTAGTTAGTCAATGTTTTAGTAATTCCATTAAATAATTAAGGAACAAGTCCTGGAACGTACTTTTATTATTTACTTTCGTCATGCTAGGTTCATCAGCGTGTTTTTAATGTTACGTTTCTTTGTCATGCGTGCAACCTTGCAGTTTTGGTGAGGTTGGAAGGCTTACCTGTGGTGCAGGTAATTTAATGATAGCCCTGAAGATTTTTGTGTCACAGTAAGTCGAAGTCCCTTTGTTGTTTGTTTTTTTTGTTTTTTTTTTTGTCATGGGGAAAAAAAAAAGAGTTCAAAGAAATTCACTGATTAGTCTCATCCTATTCATTTAAAAATTACCAAAACCGGGTGTTTTCCCCCACCCACCCATCAGATAGTCCCTGTTTCATTTACCGAGTAGAGTAATATGACCAGTGTGACCTGGTCCGAGAAGATACCAGTTAGTGTGCTGAAATGGATTAACTGAACCAACTAACTATTCCTGAAAGGAGATAATAGATAAACTAGGCCCCAATTCCACAAGATAATTAAGGTAGGCATGTTCTTTAAAAGCCTGATTTGTAGTCCCTTTGATTTCACTGGGGCTGTTCACACACCAGAAGTTAGATGTACACTTGAATCATCACAATATTTTTCCTGTTGTTTTCTCCAGCCAAAACAGCTAAGAAAGTTCAGAGATAGGTGTGATTTAAATTCCTCCAATGAATAACTTTTTTTTTCCTATTAAATTATTACCAAATGTCCAGATGCTTATTTCATGTCATTGGTTTTGACTCAATATTGGAAAACTGCAGTTGTCTGAAGACCAGAATTTATCTCCTTTTATCTTTTATTTAGTGAACTACTTTACTCTATATTTGCCTTTTGGGAAACAACCGAAGATAGACTTCTAGCTGAACTTTAATGGCGTCTGTATCGGAAAGTTGCAACGATGTTTTTTCGTTCCACTTCTGAACTCAGAGTAAACTGAGAATTTTTGTTTGTATTCACCATTAATATCTTAGATCCAACCTACTACATACTTAGTTATTTTTTGCAAAATCTTAATACTAAACTCAAGTCCCCTTTCTAAACCTTTTCTCTACTACCTGTGTGTTGCAGAACATACTCTTAGTTTCCTAAAACAGCAAATATATTACCAATCCTTTAAAAAACTTTCATAAAAAAAAAAAAAAAAAAAAAAATTTAAAAAAAAAAAAAACACCCAAATCCCACAGTCTTTTTTGGGGGGTATCGTATGTATTAGAGTGTAAAATAAGCTATTAGCAATGGTTTTTGCTTTGTTTGCTCTTCCTTTTAATTAATAGTAGAGAACTGTATTAAAAGTTTAAGAATGTCTTGGAAGTGAATTGTTACCCTTATGCACTGACATTTGTTTATTTTGATAAAATCAAAATTGGGAAGATTGATTAAATTTTAGTGAAACCCCTATTCTATCAAGAACCAAATAAACTTATTTGGCAATGGAGTTTTTCCTTGCCCTTGAATTTGTTTTATGATTGCAAAATAGAAATTCGGAGTAGTGATAGTAAAGTCACACATATCGAATCTTTTATGTAAAAACAATCTATATCTTCATGTATAACACAACTGTTTTATATGTGCAATAATATTTGTCTAGCTTAACTGAATATTGTTCCCAAACATTGTCTTTAAGTCTCCTGATACTGTATAGTAAGGTTAAGAAGAACTGTAAAATCTAGCTTCACTTTCTATTTGTAATCTTTCTTGCTCTTTTTAGTAATTATTTCATTTGTTATTGAAATTCACACAAGATATGGCTTAATACATGCTAATCTGTTACTTGGCTTAATTAGTCTCTGTTAAAAATATTTTTAAAAGTGCTTCTCTGATGTTTTCTTCTTAATTATAAAGTAAGCCATAGTTTTCTCAACGTTTTCATCTGCATGCTCATTTGATTAATTTTTTTTTCTAGCATGTGCTATTTGCTAGAGTTAACAAAAAAAACTGTAAATGGGATACATGGACTTCTAAAAGGTTGCACATGACAAAGGATGACAAAACCCGTGGGTCTTTATTAAGTTTACTTTGGCAGTCTTAGTCCTAGAGCAGTGAACTTCGTGCTTGCTTGCTTATTTACTTATTTGTGGTTGAATCAGTATTTTTAGGATCTCTTTTGTGTATTTATTTGTTTAAAATCTTGAGTTCTGGCAATCAAAAATAAAGCATTTTGTCTCCAGCGCTGCCGTTTTAAATGCTGCTGCTGAATTTTAACCACTGCATTAGATTGAAACCTACATGCTGTTAACCACTGAGCCAAAATGAAATCGACCACTGCATTGAAATCAGAGTTGGCAGTTGTATACGGACTTGAAGGAGTTGGTAATAGCAGTGCACCCGCGTTTCTTTAATGGGGTTTTATTCTCTGTTTTCAGTTTTAATGGTGCCATTTTGATTTAAAGACTGTTTCTTAATAACGATGCACGTTTTTATTGAAATATTTTCAACGTAACTTAAGAAGAAAATAACAATAAAGCCGTCCGTTAGGAGTGGTTTCCTCAGAAACAAAATGTTCTGTTGCATACTCCCATGACAGTGCAGTGTGCTTGTTTTATTTATAAAGCAATCTTGCGTAAGAAGATAAGTAAGATTTCTTCATGTTTCATGAACCTTTATTCATGGTTAAAAATTGTGAAGTGTATTTGTTTTATAGAGGAAGTTTTACTAAGGAGAGATTTTCAGCTTCTGAATTTACATTTTGTAACTTTCTTTTGAATCTGCTTCACCAAGCATATGAAAAATGAGCCTACTTGCATGGTTGACCTGTTAGTCTTTTGAAATTCTTGTTTCTTATTAATAGGACTGGATCCCTCCCAATTCAGAGTCCATCACCATTACCATAAAGATGAGGAGAATGATGCCTTGGTTGGTGGCCCAGCTCAGCTCACTGATGAGGAGAAATATAGGAATTGTGAAAGATTCAAGTTCTGCTGCCTCAAATGCGGAACAGAAAATATTTATGACAATGTCTTTGATGGTTCGGTTAGTTTTTTTTCCTGTTTCTTTTCTGTTCATCAGTGAGGGAGAAAAATACTTGTAGAGAAAACGGCTTTTCGGATAGGATTCATATGATGTAGGAAAAGATACCATATTGTTTGAGTCCTGCTATTTATAGCTTTGGAACAGAAATTTGCTGATAGGATAGTGCTGAAATATTTTTCCCATTTTTGCATTTCAGCTGTGTCGTCTAGCAGAACATGTGAGATTATCTGGCTTCATTAATCTGTTTGCCCACAGTCGTCAATGATCAATCTGTTTGCCCACAGTCGTTGCTGTAACTTTTTAAGGAATCCTTATCTTAACACCTTAGTAACTTCCAGTTCTCTATTTAATGAAACTTTTGTATAGCAATGGCAATTTCTTATTCTAAATCATATTAATTGGAACAAAGTGTTTTTGAAACTTGTGTTTATCTTGCTACGTCCCACCTCCCTTCTTGACAGTAAGGTTTTTCTGTGTTATCTTTCCTTCTGTCTTTGTGTATTGAACATAAAAAGTCATAGGGGTACATTCTTGTTGAGAAGTTCTGCCAAAAAATGTATCTCTGACCTTGGATCACAACTTGAAATAGGGCCAAGTATTTAACTCTACAGCGATGTTATGTATGTATTAGTCATTGGCAAATTAGCAAGCTTCAGAGTAGTGAAAACCTTGAAACTGAAAGCAAATAAATCTTTTATCTAAATTAAAAGTAATTATTTTAAGTTAATTTGGACAAACAGCAGATGTTTTGCATTTTTTTGAATCAAAATAAAGCAGTCTTTGGAAGCAAGTAAGAGGGAAAAGACACACAAATTCAGTGATACTTTGTGAATCCTTGACTTTTGTTCATTACAGCTGTAAATAAGATAGTTAATTGCATGTAGGCTTGACAACTTGCAGATGGTCTAACTGGAGAGAAGTGGATGTCAGACTCCTTAAAAAAACAAAACAACAAAAAAACTCCATAAACCAACAAAAGAAACCCCTAAACCAAACCAAAAAAACCCCTTCCTTTCCACCTGGAATTATTCAGTGTTGTGGGTGACGGTTTAGCCAAGATGGCTCACAAAACCTAAGTCTTACCTTGAAAGAAAGTTTTCTAAAAGTTGTATAAATGGTCCAACCTACCAGGTTGATCTTATTTTAATGAGAATTCTACCACCTTAATTTCAGCTGTTCACGCATCACTTCCAGGTTCTGAAATTTTAATGTCAGGTGTTCGGGAAGTTTGGAAAGTAAGGGGAATGAGATGGTGTAAAACTGTAAGAGCTATTCTTGCACTTGGAGAAAATAAAAGATGATCATGTCATTCTTGTTCAACGAGGTTTGTCTACAGCCCTGTTGGTGATTTCATAATTGGTATCTATAAGGTTCATTTCAATGTTCTGATCAGTGGACTTGGGCAGGACTTTGATGTCCCTGATAAAACAACAAACCTGTGTTGTCTGGGGGGAGATGAGGGAGTGCGATTTGTCCACAGATTAATTTTTTTGCTCAACATCATTTTTTGAATGATTAACTTTGTAGCAGGTGAAGCAGCATGTTCTCCAAAAGACCTTTCATTAACAAGAGAATGGGAAAACTGTAGGTCAGAGAATTCTTTGTATGGGTATGGCCAACTGTGATGAGAAAAAAGAAGGCCTAGATATTAGACGCCCTTTAAGACTATTATTTTTAAAAAATGTGTTATTAGTCTAAACTCCTGTGATAACTTCTGCTACCATCATCTGTTGTAATGATGCATGCTGTTTTTACACTTCTGTTTTCAGGGGCGATTTATTGAACCCAGCTTGCAAAGGTGCAGTAAGACTGAATGTGAAGAGCCTCCTTTCAACTATGTGGTTCAAATGAACAACAAATTACTGATGGATATTAGACGCTACCTCAGAAAATACTATAATGTAAGTATTCAGAAAATATTCTGCCATATGAAATGAGTTTTCTAAGTGGTGCTGAGTTTTTAGTGACTGTCCTGTTACTTTTTTTTTTTATAGTCCAAGGTAATAGCATGCAACGTCAAAACCCAACTTTATGAAAATAAAACAATCAATTAATCATTTCAAATACTAATTTAGAATGTTTGTTTTCTTAGTTCAGTCTCAGGTCAAGATAGTCAGATGTATTTAAACTTCTTTGTGTGTCGGCATTATTACAGACGTAGTAGCTCTGTTTTCCAGATTTTTAGATGAAAAAGTGCAGAGTTGATTATCTTAATGTTTTTGAGAAAAATCTATGAAGCCTATCAAATATGCAGATATCAGTTTCTCATGTAATTGAAATCTGATTGTCTTTCTCCAACCTAATTTGATGTATATTGTGTTACATTGTGAAAAGGAAAACTGAATGTAGCTCTGTAAAAATTCTTTGAAGGACAGTAGGAAGGGAAATACTATGAATCTTTCTTCATAATGATGGGGAGGGGAAAAAAGAGGAGAAAGGTGGGTAGTTAATTAATTTGATACAGTGCTCTTTTTTGGGGGGCAGTGCAAGAAATCCAAAGTGCCAGTGGTAGTGGTTGGCTTTGTATGGCATTGTGGGGAAAAAAAAAAGTGTAATACTTGAAATTTCCGTCTTCGCCCTGTCCAAAGTGTTGACTGGTTAGGGGAAAAAAAGCCATGATTTTTAAATTACATCAGTATGTTTTGCATCTCTAATATGCTGGAAGCATCATATTTTGTGAATTGGCAGCTAGCCATTTTGGTCAAATTTTCATAGATCTTCTCATCCTATTGCCTGCCTGCCTTTTTTGGTTGTCCAACATTGCCTGTTTTCGCAGCTTCAGGGCAGACATCAATTTTGAAGGCACTCATAACCTTTGGGTGCTCATAACCTTTGATATACTCAAAAATGTAAATTGTTTGTGAAAATCTGACCTGTAAATGAATGGCTTATCGAATTAGTGGTGTGTTTTCTTAAGTATTTTGCAGACAGCAGCTACAATGCTAAGAATTATCATTATAGTTTAATACTAAGTGTGCATTTTGTGTTATCTTTCTTCTATGTTAGTTCTTATTGCAATTGTAGGTAAGTTTTCTAAGCTCTTTCCTGGAAATGTAATAATTTCTGAATGTATAAATACTTCTTTTGAAGGTCTTTGCATGAAAAGGAGCACAAAACTTTCTTAGAGTATTTAAATTCAGGCAGTATTTCACAAGGTAGGGGTAGATTGTTCCTTTCTGTTGAAGTTAAAGGTAGATGACTTGGACAGGTGAAGTTACCAAAATGCGAGATCTCATGTTACTTTATTGCAAAGTCCAACTGGCTACAAAATTATCATTCAATTGTTATTACTATGCATATTATATTAAATTATACAATGTGTTATTAAATAATATGTCAAAGTAATATGTTTACACAGACTGCATTTATATGAAAGTTACTTCTGATTAACTTTTTAGATTTAATGTATGTACATTATGATAATACACAATGCCACATGCTAAGTAATTTCTGGCATATAAGGTGCTAGAAAACATGTGCATAAGATGTGCAATAGTAAACTTGATGAAGGAAGGAAGGTACATTTAAGGGCAGGAAAAATTGTTATTACTGCTAAGAACAAAACATGGTGTAATAGTTTGTGGTTTGGTTTTTTTTTTTTTTTTTTTAATTAAGACCAAGCTGTGAACCAAACTGAAATGTTTGAATATTGAACATTACAATTTGCTTATATTGTATTAAAATCTGTTAAGTATCTTACTACATGGTATATAGGATAATGAAGTGTCCTTCAAAAGGAATTTCTTTGTCCTTGTAAGTAAAAGCTTTATAAACTCGGTTATATTTTTAGTACTGAGAATTTACTTTTAACCTAGTTAGCTATAATAATAAGGTTTAAAACTACTTTTTGACTGTGGAATGCATTCAGACTCTAGAAATGCAAGATTATTTTCACTGTAAAAAGTAATTTCCAAATTGCACAACAATTTTCATTTTGCAAAAGGGCTTTCCACAGAGTTGGGCAAGTAAACTTTTTGTCCTGTTAGCTCTTAGAAAATCAGATGCTGTGAGTTTTAGTTTATTCCTTTCATCAAGTACTTGTAGTGACTGTATAACAGCTGGAGTTGAAATTCATCAAATGGGTGTTTGCACTAATATATATAATCCTATAAGCTATAAAGACACACCCAGAAGTAGTATGGCAAAGAACTGTCTGAACAAAACATTAGGTGAAACTTTGAGACGCTTATTTAACAGTCTGCTATTGTAGTGATTGCACCTGAAAGGCGCAGAAATAGCAATTTAAAATAGACAAATATATTGTCTAACTTTGTCACTCCATAATTTTAATTTTTTTTAGATATTACTGTTGTTTGTGTGTGGTCAAATGGCACATAACACAAAAACATAAAATGTGAAAATGAATTTTTTAACCTTTAAAATAATGAGCTACCTTTTAAGAAGACAGCCCTATCAAGAGCCTTTCGGCGTGATCCACAGCTTGCTGAAATGAATAAGCTTACTTTTTTTTCAGTGAGCTTTGAATCAGATTTTTTTTAAGTGTTTGAAATCATTGCATGTTGTTTCCTTTAGTCTATTGAAATGCTTTTATATGTGGCTGTGTAAATTCAGGGGCAGGGGGGAGTGCCATAAAATCTAAAAGTGGAAAATCTACTTGCCCTTTTTGGCACATGAAACTGATAAATAAATAAATACAATGGTGATATACTTCTTTCCTTTAAAAAGATGCAAATGTAAGTGCATAAATAGAATTTTGTAAGCCTCCTACAGTCCCATTGTTTTTGTAAATTACGCACCTTTATATAAAATTTTCTGTTTCCGCAATCATTTTTTGCCACTAAACATTGAAATGTTTTATATCTGTCTTCCAAAACATATCTACCATTGCTCCAGTATTTATGGATTTCTTAATGGTATTAACAATATCGATTTTGATAATCTTACTCCTAATTGTAAATATATCTAAAAAAAATGACATGCAAAGGTTTTATTTCTTTTCAGAAATTCATTATTCTATGAGAGATTGATCCTGTTGTGTGCTTTCTTTTTTTTTTCTTTTTTTTTTTAATTCTGCTTCAGAAGAGCAAATAGATGAAAAGAGAGAGAAACGCTAGCTAATCTAAATTGGGAAATGAAGAGGGCTTTTTTAAGCATGAAAATTTCATCATCTTGTCAGCTGGCAGAATGCCTGCTGTGTGGATTCACAAAGGCTAAGAATTACACTTTCATGAAATTTTCCTCACTAACTGCCCTGGTTAATTTGAAAGATAACCCACTGTTCTAATTCATTCCTCAATTGGGCGGTGCAGGTTTTATCTTTGATCTGACAAAGCATTTGTGTTAATCGTTTTGGCCCTCTACTAGACACTCTTGGGATTGTGCTTTTACAATAAATGTGTCTGTGATAGCTCTTTAGTCTATTATACTTACAATAGATCCATAGAACTGGTAATTAATTCTGTACTGCTTTGGAAATGGGGAAGAATAGGTGTAGCTCTGTCAAGTGCTGCTGGGAAGTTTGTTTAGCTAGTTCATTTTTGAAGTGTTACCCTCAGCCATCAATGAAGCATCCATGCTAGGGAATGGGTTTAGGCTGAAATATGCAAGCATAAATGGAAAAACTGACCAACTTCCGTGCATAAGGAGGGTGTCATTTCACTTATAGTAAGTGGATCTAATTATTATGATGGAAACTGTTTTGTGTTTCCCACTAGAATATTCAAATGCTCACATTTGAGCCCTTGGTAAATAAATGCCATTTCTCAGATCCCCTTTTAAAAAGCCCTATAAAAATCAGTATTCACATCCATAAAATGAATCCTGTATCTTATTCAGCTGCGTTGAGGTGTTAGTTTTGCCAACTAGAAAGAACTGAATAAAAAACCCCAACATATTCTATATGCCATTTGAGCAGTATCAAAATTCAGACTGAACTGGATGAACTGGGAAGCTGTTGTCCCCGAAGCACCAGTTTTTTATTCTTGATTTTAAATATATGCCTGTGATAGTAGTAGTAGTATATTTATAGGCTAAAACCTGTTTTTATATAGATGTTCTTTATATGCTGTCTAGTTAATAGTGTGTGGCATCTTTAGATCTTTTTATGTTTTTCAAAATGCATGAAATGATGCAAACCTTAAAAGGGTTTTAAAAAAAAAAAATACTGAAAAAATCTTGGTCCAACCTGTATTGCACTGTTTTTGTTTTACAGTCTTTTTCTACTGGACCACTGTAACCCACAGACAGAAGTGAGTTTGAAGGCTATTGAACACTGCTAAATAACTTTATACTTTTCAGCTGCGAAAATTCAGTGTTCAATAGCCCTCAAAATTTCTCATTTCTTACCTGTGGTGGGGTGGTCTACTGCTTGCACATTAGGTCGCAGTACAAAAGCATGTTGGTACACTTTCCAAGATCTTTGAATTATTATTTTTTTTATATATATATTGCTGTTCTGACTGTTGTACATATGTTCTTGGGTTTTGCATTATTATTTTGCGCACTTAAAAAGGTAAAAGATTTATAAACAAGATAGTATTGTAAGAGGCAATAGCGTTCACACAGGTTTGGGATTGCATGGCATATTCGCTTAAGAGAACAAAGATGACAGGGCTGGTTGTGAACCTGGAATCTCCCCCACTGCAATCAAGTGTATTGCCAACAACCCACAGGTGTGCACCACATGAACAGGTGAAAATATGATTGTAGATGATGGTGATGACTTTTGTAATCATGTTCTCGCAACAGTCATGTATTGAAAGCTTTTTTGTTTGGTGGGTGGGTAGGGGTAAGACGTTTCTTTGGCGTGAGGGAAAGGTGCTTAGTAGTGGCAATAGTACAGTATTTTATTTATCGTTGTGCTAATAGTACTCGAAGTATATGGGCATGTGATGAAGAGTAGGTAGGGCCAGAAAACAGAAGGAATTGTGACACCAGCTGATGTGGTAGGCACAATCAGATAGCTAGGCTCTGCTGTCCAATTAACTCTAGTGATTATTTTGAGTCCTTCCTGTTTGTATGGAAATGGGTTTCTGAGATTTTTCCAAGTTTGAACTTGTATCACTGTAATTTTGGTTTATACATACAGAAACCGAGACGTTTATTTTTAGTACGGAAAGCTTCCAAGTCAAGGCAGAATGGAAAGCAATTGGAGTGGAAGATAAAATATTAATGTGATTCCATACACAGATTACTGGGGACCTGAGAGAGGGAAGGGAGGCTGCCACCAGATTATCAGGAGTTTTCTCCTCCCCTCCACAGTAGCACTTACTGATTCTTTCCTTGATTGAGGTTGACAAATGGGTTGTACATGGAATTATGTTTTGGTTAACCAGGAGGGAATTAGAAATACCTTGATTATTGAACAGAGCAGTCAGTATTCTACCATCTGAAAGCGTTATACATCTGTCTTTCTGATAGAATTTATGTTTATTGAATAATTAAAGATAACCCTTTGGTCACCGTGTGTAGTGCATTTTGGGGATGAGCAAGCAGTTATTTGTCACAGCACTCATAGCGTCTGTTAACTGGAATTGATTCACTATTACTGCAACTTCTCCATGATCTGCCCTGTAAAGGAATTGTTTGTTTTAGACTTACAGCATCAATATGATTTTTAGTGAAGTGTTTCAAAGTAATAATCGATAAGTCTTTACAAAGGGTTTAACTCTCTTCATTGGATTTTACTAGCCGTGATAGACACGCATCCATCTCACTGATGGTTGAGGGAGGCTGAGTGTGACTCTCTGCACTCCAAATTTTAGCCGCTGAGCATGAGGGAACATAAGCAAAGGAGCAGTATCTGTTTACTGTTGATTCTTCCTAGTGCTTAGTCCACAGTCTGGTACCTTCCCAGAGAAGGCTTAATGACACTAGGTATCTCTCTCAGCCCTTTGTAGAAAAGACTCCCCAGGCTGGCCACCACATGGAACAGGTTCTAAGAAATGGGGGTTGCTTCAGTAGAGTAAAACTAACTTTGTAATTTCCTCTGTAGGTAGAATACAGGAATGTAAGGGCTTACTATCACAATCATTTGTCTGCTTAGGCTTATAAATGGCAGTATTGTGAAGATCATGTTACAGGAAGTGTGCCCAGAGGTAAATATGGTGATGGTTATGATTGCCACCAAGTGTGTAATGTTTACCTAGGTGATTGAATCACTCATCTAATAACAAGATGTTGCTGTCTTCAGAGGATTACAGAAAGCACTGGCTTTGAAGGTACTCTGTTGGAACTGATCTGTTGCCCCAGCGAAAGCAATGATGAATTTTGGCAACACTTGGAGGCATGTTTGTGCTGCAATATAGAGATATGGTTGCAGCTCCGTGTATCTGATCTGGCTTTAAACTGACTACAAAGTACGTAGCTTTGGTGTACCAGTAGCAGTATTTGTTCTGAGATTCTGTAACCAAGAGTTTAAAATTTTGGGCAAATCTGTGCAGCCTATGGAGAGCTCTGCCACAACTGCATTATTAATAGTGCCTGAGCAAGCTACTTTGAGAGTGAGCGAGCAAATGTGCCTTCCTTTGGGTACCTTGGATAGACAGAAGTGCTATGGATGCTGTATAGCTTTGTAGGATTTGCTTCTTCTGAGACTATTTTAATAACAAATCATGAATCACAAGAGGATTTATCACAAATCACTGATCTTGAAAGGATCAATATTCATCTTCTTTTTACAGTAGTTTTAGAGACCCATCTTAAATCTGTTTAGGTTTTTGTTATGTTCAGTTTAAATTTTTGATGAAAAGAATCCCACTAGTCTCTAGTTAGAGACATTACAAGAAGCGGAAGTCCAGGTAAACTAATTAAGGCTTAAAATAAATTTTAAAACCACCAGTTCTCATGTAATTTTGATACAGTTAATGCCTTATACTATAATAACTTGGAACAACAAATTATTGAAATATCAAACCAGATGAAGTCTGTGTTATTCTACAGAAACTTTTAATAGCCCATTATAACCAGCTTGCTAGGAGATGGCACAAATCAACAAGGTCTATTGGCCTTGAATACTTGATGCTGGTTGTGATGTATGCATAACTAGCAATTCTTACAGGGCTCAAGCACCTTGCATCCGTTAGGAGAACAAAAGTTAAAATCTGAAGCTGAAGAGACCATGTTTTCACTGGACATCATTCTTTTCACAGGGATAAGTGTGTTTGATGCTCATGACCTAAAAATGATGTGGTTATCAGAAATGTTTTCTTAGAAGTCACTAATAATACAGAAATCCATGGTCCAACACTTATTTTAGAAAGTGAAAATTACTTGCTTTAAACCTTTTTTTTAAAAAACTAGAGTGGGTCCATCTGTGGTAATTCAGAGTTGAGTGGGCATATTAAAAAAAACCAAAACATGGAATTGTAAGAAATCTAATTTACCTATCCTAAAGTTTTTTAGTCTTTATTATGAACCTGCCTTCAGCTTTAAAAGAAAGCTTAAAATAAATTTTATAGTATTTGGGAAACTAAAATATTTTTAATGCAGTTACCTTCTTTTGTAAACATTTTTGTTTGATGCTGTCTTTCATAGTCCACGTTCCTGAGGATTATTGAATAAGAAAATCATGGGGTTTGGGAGGCGACAGAGGGCATACATGAAAAACCTCATCTATGTTTTCCTCAGCATGCTTTTCCTTGGCATAGTGGGAATGGGTCTTGTAGGTGTTTATTTTTTCCTACCCTTAGCTGCTAAAAGAATTATTTTCGTTTTCTTGTTTAAAGCAGTTAAAATTGTCAAAAAATATTTCCAGTAACGTGTAGTCACTGCTCTATTTCTTGGTAAAATACTTTTAGAAAAATTAAATCAGGTGTTCCTCAACAGAAGTGATTCCAGTATTCAAAATTTTATCATACAGAAGCTTTGTAGTTAGAAGGTTATTTCAAAAACTTACATTCAACTTAATTTAAACAGCTGTTTAGTTATTGATGTTATTTAGTATTTGGTGCAGTGAGAGAAAATGGATGAATGTGTAAGCATTCAAGGTTCGAACAGATCAAATGGGTAGTTCAGACCTTTCAGCTTCGTTCCTGGAAGTAAGTCACATACGTGAAAAAACCTCAGAGCAATGAGTCTGGGCAGCACTATTTAGCTAAGCTCCTCTGCCTTTGTGTCTTCCTTCATGTACTTAGGGATGGGGAAGGCAACCCCCTAGGTAAATGAGATTTCTGGGGAATGATTAATTTTTTTTTTTACAGTGGCCAAGAGAAGCCTAAGCAGTACCAGAGATAACGCAACAAACTGTCTATAAGATTTCCTATATCCTAGGAAACACCAGGGTCAATTCTAGCAGCCTGTGCGTGTTAGAGTTGACATTTGTTGCTCCTCTTGACTCATGAAACCTGTACTTCTACAGGTTTGTTTAAGAGAAACAATTTAAAGAGCCAATGGAGTTTTGGATCATCTGAGATTAAAAAGAGATGTTACTTCATTTTAAGTGAGAATGATCCCATCTACAGGAAGAAATGGCAAAATAGCATTACAGTAGACATGGCTTCATAAAAAGGTTTTGCATTTGCTTTACTGTGCCTTATTTAGAAGTCAAGGTCTTGGAAGTGCTATACAGTCTCTGTTTTCTATGGAGTGCCAGTATTTCCTTCAGTGGATATACGCAAGTGGATTATTTTTATTTTTTTTTTTAATCCCCAGGCATTAAGAAAATAACTGCTTTGTATGCCTACTTTGGGAGATAGTATGATTTGAGTGCAGAACCTTATTCCAATGTGTAGTCAGATAGTAAAGCTGTGCTCCAAAACAGGTGTTGGCCCATACGTAGCATCCTATGTGTAGGTCTCTCTACAGACTCCTTGAAGCTTATCAGTCAGGTTGGCTGGATTGGTCTTCAGATTATATTTCATTATATGGCATCTACTGATGGACTTTATTCCTACTTTTTAATGAACATTAGTTACTCATGAACATGTTTTTTTTGTGCTGTCTGGTTTTTTGCAAATTGAGCCTGGTGAATTGGCAACTCTGCCTGTGCTTTAGTCCCGTGCGTTCTGTGATGGCACAGTGTTTTAAAAGCCCTTCTATTGCTAAAGATGAACCTCCCCTCCCTATTTCCACACCATGCTGAAGATTATTCTCTTCAGTCTGCCCACAGCTGCAGCATCCTATAACAAGAAAAGAAGAAGAAAAAAAAGCTGTGTAGTCCTGCTAAAACTGTTACAGCGGCTAAATGACAGTCTTGTTCCCTTTCTTTCATCTGAAGAGTTTCAGCTATCCAAGTATCTTCAGCCTAGTAGATTGTGTTAGGCTTTGAATCCACAAATGTATGAAAAAGAAACATTTCTAAGGTTTTCCAAAGGTATACCAGGTTTCTACACGGAAATTAAGGCTCTGCAGAACCTGAGAAGTACATGTTTTCCTTTTCTCCTGAACAAAGTCATTATCTTTGTAAGTGGCATCTGCAAGACAGACATCAAAAATCCACGACTATCAGTAAAGATCTCGAGATGGAAATGTTTACACAGTGACTGAACTCGTTCCATCTAAAAATAAAAATCTCAGTTTCAGAGTTGTAGCAGATACTCCGAATGTCTTGCATCTTTATCTTCAACCTCCTATGGAACAGTATAAACAAAATGTTGATGTTTGAAGATTGGTTTGTTTTTTTTTATACTGGACCAGAATGCAATACTTCTTTTTGTCTTGTCTTATCCCTTTCTGTATTGGTGGCTACAGTTCAAATGTGGAAAACAAGAAAGTATGAACTCCCAAATGGATTTCTTTAATTAATACACCCACTCGACAACAGTATCATCCCAGAGATTTATTTAACTGGCATTTTTCTTGTGTTCTTTTTTTCCTTTATCACTTGTCACACCCTGTCTTGGAAGATTATAGGCATGCACATGTTGGAGAGCATTTTTGTAATAATACTCTTTCCTAATGAAAATATGGTCAGCGTAGCAATATTCTTCCTTTTATCCTCATTTGATGGAATTTTCTGTATTAATGCCTTCAGTTTGGATTATGTATATTTTTAATATCTTTTTTAAGATATTTGCATTAGCAACACTTAATTTCTGCACTCTGCCATGGATGTGAAGTATTTAGCATTGTGCATATTTTACAGTTGATATGTCTTATTTATTGTTTAAATTTTTAGAAGTTACTGGATTTGGAAGAATTATCTGAAAGGACAAAATAGGAGGTGGAGTCAAGTGGAAGTGTATCCTCATCAACTCTGCAGTCAGCCCCCATTCCTTTGAGTGCAAGGCAACCCAGCTGTGAGGATTGCTGGCCACACTCTCATCAGAGAGCGGGGCGGGGGGGGGAGAGAGAGAGAAAATTAGCAAGACAAAATTCCTCTCTATCAATCCTATCTTTACACAAATTCAGACTTCTGAGTTCCCATACGTGAGAGTGTAACTTAATTTCCAAATTACATGATGAAAGCACATCTGTCCCAAAATTAATACCTCTTGAGAATATCATAATTGTATATACTGAAAATAATTAGTATCTGTAATTTGCAAGTCATAAATGTCTAATTTTTAGCGAAGTTGTTTGTTTCCATTTAAGATAAATTCTCAATTTAATATCCAAAGCAACATTCGACTATACTACAAAGGGGCCAGAATTGTTTAAAAACAGAGAACCCACTCACCCCCCAAAATACAAAGACACAAAATGGCATATGCTGAATTCTGTTGCAGAATATAACACTAGATTTCTGCAAGAACTTTATAATTACTGTAATAATTTTTATTGGATATTATGTATTTTTTTTCTCATACTGAGGCAATTCATGCTGGATGATCTTGCAATAGAACTAGCAGATACCAAGCTACCCAGTGACCACCTATCAAGCTCAAAGATTGAATGTAGAATTTGAATTTGGTAGAATTTATCTTTTTATGTATGTGTGTGTGTATACGTATCTGTATGAATAATGGCATTAAGATTAATACAGCTATTTAGAAATATTAGATTGTCTTCCAGTAGTTCATGCAGTGTTGGTGATGCTTTTTCACATATTCTTTAGTATTTGCATGTGGTTTTTATGCTTGTTTGAAGGAAGCAATTAATCAAATTCCCCCTCCCTCCTACTGCTTTCTACCTCTCTTTTTCTTTCTGTGATAAGAGATCAGCATTTTTACTGTCTTGTTCCTTTAATGGGGCATCTTTTGGGGATCATCTTAATAGGTTTTTGTTAATTTTTTTTTTTAACCCAATCAGTGAAGTAGCAGTAATGGAGTAAACTGAATTGTGATATGGTCCTTGAGAGAGTTCCCTGGTTGATTAAACATAAGGTAGTTTTAGGATCGAACACCCCTGCTCTCTCCCCAGCCCCTTAAATGAAAGAGACTGAAATACCTTGTAGGGAATTCATAATTAAAATTCTGTATGATCTGATTTCTCTTTGGAGACTTCCCAGCGAGAGTGAGTCAAGCATCTTAAGGGCTTAGAACTAACAAAATAAGCCTGTATTATCTGCCAAGAAATGGTCAGGGATTACTCCAAAGTTTTATTTTCAGCGTTTTCTGCTGGGTCCATTTGTGAAGGGCTTCATGAGGCTAGTGGCAAGATGCCACTCAGTAATCAGGTGTCATTCAGAAAAAAGCTTGAGTAGCAAATTCCTATTTGAGGAGCATCTGAGATCGCAATGAAAATAAGGAAAATGATCTAGGAGCGATTACAAGCTTCCATAATGAGAAGTACATTTAGTTTCTATATAAATTAAACCAGTGTCTTTCTAGACACAGATCTGTGCATGAGAAGCCAGCATCATAACCAAGACTTCATCTCTCATATTGATAGAGTCGGTGTGATTACAGGCCAGTTCTTTTTCCAGATAAAAGGCATCTAGACAGATCTTTTTCCCTCCCTTCTGTCCACTCTTATCTTAATTGCAGGTAACTCTTTAGCTACAAATTTTTCCACTTTCTCTTTATCCTCTAGTGGTGAGACACTAAACTGTCTGGAATGGATCAAACACGATACAGCGCTAGGAGGCTGTTAAAAAGTGTGTTTCAATAGGAAAGACCGTCAAGAGTCAAAAACAGAGGCAGCATGACATCCTTAAACTAAATAGGTTAGTGAAAAAAAAATGCAAGATGTACTTCTCCCACTGTCTGTGGTAGTTCCTTCAGATTAATTCTTCTAGTAGACTTCATTAGCGGTTTTTAGGACATTCCAACTATGTCTGAATAGCGATATTAAGAAAGGAGTTTTGCTTTTTATGTCACTTAAGTGTTTAGGCACCCTTAGGGACCCTTCAACTTTGGAACTGGTATGTTAGAGCATTGTCCTGCTTACAGAAGGTGATGGAGTAGGTGTTTGGAAAATGTCGTTCCTAGTGGTTAGAAACATGATAAAACTTTAAAGTGTGCCCCCTGTTTTGCCCCTCATTTGAGGACTGTCTGCCAAAAACTGAGGAACAAGAAATCTGCCAGTGTACAAAGCACTGCAAGAATCTAGTCTTGATGCTGGAAGCATTAAGGCTAAATATCCGTCCATCTTTAGGCAGTTCCCGTAACTTTTGGCATTTACAAAATTTAGAGATGATGGTGTATGAGATAATTTCAGTTGCTGGTATTAATCTTCAGTGATCTCCACCAGTGGTCTGAATGAAAATAGATACCACCAGGAATATCCCATACCTTCAAATAATGAGTATTTAATATAACATCCTTCCTCCCCGGAGAAAATAAAGTCCTTGCCGTTAGCTTCCACTCAGATTTCTGGAATGGAAGCAGAACTGGCCCTGCCTGTGTGTTTCCTCGTTCAACATGCAAAGAGGTTGGCGTTCAGTACTGATGGAGCAGAGAAACTGAAATCACGGTGCAGTAGAGATTTATTTTCTCCTGGTACTAAACTTTTTCAGCTTCTGTTAGGGTTGTCCTTGTGAAAAGAGCACTGAACACAAAAATGTACTGGATGAGAGACAGTCTGAAGAGGGACAGAATTGTTCCAGCAGCACAGAATTTTTAGGGAAGAGATGGCAGTGTTGGTTTGGGACTAATCTGTTCACCTTCAGTGGAGAGCTGAGGACCAACAAGAAGTGTCAACTCTACTCTCTTGGCAGGGCAGTGGACAAATGGGCCTGGCAACTCTGGAAGATGCCTTTTTGGTCTCATCTTGTTGCTTTAACACCTTCAGTTACATCAGGAGAGCTGTTAAAACCGGAGTTAAAATTATTGAGATTCAAATTAAGATTTCCTAGTTTAGGAAAGGGGGGATGGGGTGGTATTCTTTTCTTCCCATCTCCCTCAAGGCTTACGACAGGGAAAAATGAAAATCCTTAAGTTAGGTGAGTGAATCACTACATTGCAGTTTATTTGGTCACAGAAAACTGAGTCCACAGATAACTGTGGCCAGTTGATTGGGAGGGGGAAAAAAATGTGCCCGCCACCAAAGGAGAAGCTATTGGACTATCTTTTAGTGTTCTACTAAAACATTACTTTCATGTTGGTTACTTTGCAGATACTTCAGATACTTTGTGGGTGATCTTAAAAGGGGTGCCAAAATAGTAATCTAACTTCAGGGTTTCAAAAAAAAAAAAAAAATTTATGCTCCACTCTCTTGCCACTGCTTTATTATTTTAAAGATTTGACTTTTGGTACTAAAAGAACAACATTTGCTGTGAGCTGTGGTTTCATAGGAGGAAATAAATGGCTTTTTCTGACACATAAGCTACATGGGTTAGGAAAGAAGCTGCACAAAGGCTCCCTTTGGATTACAGAAGTTGTTAAACTTCTGTAAACACTGTACAAGTGTTACACATTTAATGATTATGTCTGACTTTTTGGGCAAAAGTCAGTTTCTTCAGAAGAAACCTGTAAAACGTTTGTCTTGTTGGACAAGCTGTCTCACCTTTATGAGATACCAGCACACACAGAGAGGTAAACAAATTGCTTTATTCCCCATTCTGTTCTGTGTTGTTGCTTTCCATGCTGACTGCTCAGTAGAGATCTTCCATACCTTTCTATTTCCAGAGGTGCATTATCAACAATAGCTGCTATCTCCACATACCTTTTTCTTCTAGGGGCGAAATTATATATACTGAACTGCCTAATAATAAACCTTATTCTCAAACATTTAGGCATATCTAATAATACTATTTCATTATTATGGCTAATGCTTAAAAAAAAAAGAATTTAAAGACTTTTTTTCTGAACGGGAAAGTAGTAAGATAATTCTTCCAACTGCTCAGAAAGTTAAGAAGTTACTGGAAAGTAGTTAAATGGGAGAAAAATCTTCCCTTTTTTCCAGAGGACAAGATGTCTACTTCAATGAAGTTGTGCTTAATACTAAGATGTTAGCTTTTGTAGGAGGTGTTTCTTACTGAAGAATTACTTCCTTGCCTAAAGGAAAATGTAGTCCCTAGTGTCATTTCTTTTTGTTTGTGTTTTTTTTTAACCCAGCAACCATTTATTTAGAGCAAAGTTGTATTAAAGCTATCAGATTATGAAAGCTCTGCTACTTCTTCAGAGAACCTTAGGGCCATCCTCGGATATTTAAGTGCTTTTATGCCTTTTGCAAGAGAAAGACAAGAATGTGCTTTCCTTGAACTTAACAGTTTGGGCAATTTTCTATAATCCGGTAAATACAAATTGTACCCTGATTATCCATCTATGTCTGTCAAGCAAATTTTAATGGATGGATGAATGAGTCAAATCCTATGCATGGAAGTATACAAATATGCAAAATATGGGTCTAATTACAAGGCTGCTAAATTTAAACAAGGTCAGGTAAACAAGGCACTTGTAATGATTATTAATTGTTAATAATGCCTTTGGCAAAACACATTTCTGCTCTGAACACCTAACATTTTTGCCTTTTTAGTTATATGAAACAGCCAAATTGATCAGCTATTAGGAAAAACAAAAGACATTCTTTTCTCCCATCTTTCTTCTACCTCACCTCCATAATTGCTTACTAATTATTTCTGAGTAGTGGGAAGGATACTGTTCTGAAAAATGAAAGTACATTCAACAGTTACTGATGAAAGTTCCACAGTAAAAATTGAATAAATTAATTAACATTCATTCCTTGAATAAATTATTGCATTTATTAAGAGATGACTTTTTCCTCATAAGGTAGTACTAGGAGCATAGAAGCTCTTACAGTCTGTTGTCCTATGTGATGAAGAAGAGCCATTTTTTCTGTTTCATAGTTACCCTTTGAAACCGTTTTTAATTTTTTAAAAGCGTTCAGTCTGTCCTGCCTTAATTCTGTTGCCCTTTCCTTCACCCTCATCCACGTACCTTTTAAACTTACCTGTCTCTCTTCTCTTGTCTCTTTTTGGCCCACTGTAAATGTTTGTCATGTGGCTGTAAGACAGAGGAATTTGCCGGAAAGGAGAGAAACAAGGCTGAAATTGGAAATATGAGGTTCCATTGTTAAATGAAATTAAACAAAACATGCAAATACAATTTACTTTCTTTGCTAGATATATTTTATTGTATTGGGTTGTAAAGTTGTATGAACAAACAGTTAATTTGGACAGGTATGGTGAGGGAGGTTGCAGGTAGAAAAACCTCTCTATAATGCATTTCATAGTTTCGCCTGAAATTTTTCTCTGGTTTTGCAAGTACACTCCTCTCCCATTGCAAACTGTGCAGCAGCCCTAACTTTCTTTCAGCAGTACCACTTGCTTTCTAGAGCACTGCCACAATCATAAAATAACACATTCTGAAGACAAAACAAGTTTAAACCTCATGAGGAATCAAATACTCAAGTTTGGTTTAAATACTGAGAAAAATGATCTTTTATGCTTGCTAGGTCACTGCAGCCCAAAACCGTAGACTGATTAAGTATTAACCTATGAACAAAGGAGTTTTAGTTAATAAAGGGATTTGCCCAGTGTAGTATTGGTCTCTGACATCAGCTGGATGCTTAATGATTCAAGGAACTCCCTCAAAGACAATTTTTTTTCAATAAAACTTTTTGTAGGAGATGCAAGTTCCTAGTTAGTGGCTGACTTTTCTGATAAAACTGGAAGTGTTTTCACCTGTATGACTGCGCAAGTCTACTGCAGATACAGGTTTTGTATGGCATTTTGTGGCAAGGAGTTCCAAAGGCTATTTGATAGTGTTTAAAATATTGCTATTTTTCACTGCTGTGGTTTTGTCATCTTTTCAGCTTCACTGAAATTCTATTTTGAATTGCCAAGAAAGGTAAACAAAATAACAAGTTTATCACCTGTGTACTTCATTGTCCGCATTTCTAGACTTTCCTTTGTCAACTTCTCTTTTCATTGACTGTCTTTTGCACTCCTTTTATTCCTCTTTTGCCACGATAGTGGTGGCAAAACTAAATATCAGCAGGCACTGGTGTTCACTGATGTGAACCGTGGTTTTGATGGGTACACAAAGGCTATAGCTATTTCTCAAAATCCTTTTCGTCTTCTATGTTTCTCAATATTCAAGCATAGAATTGCTTAATGTAGATTGTTTTTAGCACTGCACATGATCAAACTTATGGCAGCTACTGTATTAAACACATATCAACTTCTATTAATCCTGAGAATTTGTACTAAAAAACTTTCTTTCAACTAGTCAAAACTTACCTTTTTTGTGATATGTATATTTACTTATTGTAATATGCTTGTGGTCCCTCTCAGGCTGCTCTTCTTTATTTTCAGATGTTAATAGAAAGTGATGTTATTTCACTGTATCTGGTATGTTTATAACCACTGAAAAATTTATTGTATCATACTTTTTTTTTTATTTATAGAGTTGGTTTTGTTGCTGTCCTTTGCATTAGTTTCTTCTGTCTGGTTTTAGAGATGTGCCCAGGATTGTAGACAGCATTTTAAGCGAGGCCTCTCTGCTGCCTTTATAGAGAGAAATGATTACTTTTAGTCCTTTGTTCAGTTTTTTCTCTGCTTTTTTCATCTCATTCACTTTTCCTTTTGATTAGTGTATTATTTTAGCATAATTTTTGCCTTTCAGCGTCAGTCTCTCACTGTGAGCTAACATTTATCATTCTCACATCTCCTCTCCCCGCTTCCCTCCCTCCCCCCTTCCCTCCCTCCCCAATATGGCCAATATTATCCGTGCTCATTTTCATATTTATGCTCTTTTATAACTTTGTATTTGTCTGTTGTGTTTCTGTATCTTTCCTATTTTCCACTCTTACAAGAACTTCTTCCAATTTGTATGTAACTGTCACCTAAACAGTTTCTACTGTTGATTGTTTTGGCTCTGAACAGAAAGCCTGGGTGGTAAACAGCCCTTATAAGCTTAGCAGAGGCTAAACTTTTCCATCTTCCACCACAAGTAGCTCTTAATTCTGATATGAATTATTTGTCTTTTCTCCTACGTCAGTGTTAAAGTAAGTCTGGATTCTTGCTAGCAAATTGAGTTTGTTTGGGTCAAGCTGACCTCCATCTGAGATCCCAGAAGTTTTGTCATTCTGGGTTTTTGCAGGCATCAAATTCTTAACTTTTCTTTCTAATATCTCTCTTTTATAACATGAAACTAATATCGGTAGGTAGACTATTTAGTTTCTGTAAATTATTTAAATGATCACTCCTTTCGCTGTTTAAAAAGTACCTATTAATGTACACATATCCCGAAGACTGTTTGGTAATTCAGAATTATTCTTTATTTTACAACTGTGGTACTACAAACAAAAGAAAGTATGACGACATAATCTGATCACTTGGACCAGGCTTGAGGCAATTTCTGCTACTGGTTGGATTTTGGAGTTTGAGTGGATTTTTTTTTTTTTTTTTTTTACTAATTTCAGTAAAGTAAAGGTATATGGTGGATTGTTACTGATATATTTTTATTTTATTTTATTCCCCTTCAACTTTTACGCATATTGGTAAGTTCAGTCTGTTTTGCAAACACTTACTAATGCTATAATACTTTTTCCCATATCTCCCTTCTCAAATTTTTACCGTTATTGATTGAAGATTCAATTGAGAAATGTGTTTAGAACCCTGCTTTCTGTGGTAATCATAGAAGTCAGTGGGAAGACAAGAAAATTGTATTGAAAGAAATTGTGTGCGTGTGTTTTGTGTTTCAGCATAGATTATCTCTGCCAAAATAATAGCTGTCATTTTGTTCTTGTTATATTAGTGGCCTGTAGCTTACTACTACCTCTTTCGCCTTGCTTTTGTCCATTCGTCTATTTGTGAGTAGAAAAAAAATTTTGTGAAGGGCCATAATTTGGGGGCTTTATTATGCTAATAAAATCAATATTTTGTTATCTATTTAAATCAAATATTCCAGGATGGTGACCCCACTCTACCCTAATATCAAAGCTGCAGACCTTAACATTCAGTGACTTTGAAACTTGAGTTCTGTTTAGAATTTCATGTCATGCCTGTCGCAGGAGAAGAAGATGGAAAATGTATACGCTGAGCCTATAGGACTTCCTGCAGTGCTTATTAATCCTTTATGGATCATTTGAAATGTTTCTAGTTTATTTAAGCTTTGCTGCTTGTATCAGATTGTTCCTGCAAAAAAAGGAAAAAGTGATCATGCTTTGAATTTTTAAAAATTATCTCACTTTCAAGCAAAAGCACTTTTATGCTCCATTAGAGTTGAATTTGCCAAACTCTTACATCGCATTAACGCAAGCTTTACTGGATAGATAAGCGTGTTGTTCAAAGACTGACTAGAACTTTACCAAACTGCATATTAAGATTTTGTTGTCTTGCAATTTTTGTCTTGAATATTTTCTTCATGCAAATAGAGGGGAGAGACAAAATTATTTCATTAAGAAACTGTGCAGCACAGGTTTAATCTCTTAAAACAGGATAGAAAATAGGAAAATCAAATTTAATAGTTCGGTATAAGACTAGAGAGTCTGGTAAAACTCCTAAGTGTGCTGTCTTTCTTTTGTGAAGAAGCATTCAAAGTTTATATACATAATTGGGGCTCTGCTTTTTGTGGTTTGCTGCTGTTTTTAGAATAATTGATAGAGTTGTAGAATAAATGCATTATGATTTTTAGCTTGTTAAAAAAAAAAAAAAAGCTCTGGATCCGCAGGCAGGAGATGAAAATTCCGGGTAAACTTATCTTGGTGGCAAATTAAGGACTAGTCTCCAAATGGAATCCACTAGCACAGGAGTGAGCTTGCCACTGAATTCACTGCACTTCATAGGAATACAGAGGCCAGCACATCCCTTCACAGGAGTAGTCTGGAGGTTGAAACATCCATGTTTTCTATTTTCTGGGGTCCTTTCCTCTCAAAATATATTTTTCTTTGTTTAATTAGTAATTATATTTATGGGTGGTTGTGTTGTCATTGTAAGTACTACTTTCAGGGAATTTTTTAATTGTTGTGTTTGCCAGTTAGACCAAGATCTTTATAATAATGTAGATATTATATCTTCTGGTTTTACTATTTCCATAATATTTTAATATGCTGTCTGCCCAGAATTATGTTTTTCAGGCATGGGTTATATGAAGTTTCTGCCTTAAAAATCAGTAACTTCACAGCAAAGCGGAAAATTGTTTGTTGTTAGTCTCCAAAAAGTCTTTTGTAGGAAGTCACATTCAATACTAGAATCTTCGCTTATTTCTTCAGTTTCTGTTATTTCATGTGTTTTATAACATAGGAGAATAGATTAATATCAATATAAAATAAAAACACCTTTTATATGTTTATATACTTTAACAAAATGCTTATTAGCATAGTAACTGAGGAGGGAGCCTATTGGGTCAGTATATTTCTTTAAATGTTTCTAAAACATACATAAAGTATTCTCCACATATTACACCAGAAAATTTTAAGTCTGATTTTTTGAGGAGCCATAGACTTCTTGAGTGCCCATACCAGTACATTATCTGTGTGTGTGATCATTATTCTATTAAAAAAACCAAAACTCAAAACTGGAGGAAAAAAAGGAATCAAAACTATTTGGAGTATCAGCTTAAACTTTCAGACACTTTGTTTTTATATGGATGTGTGATCTGACTTGAATTTCAGTCAAAGGAAATTCAAAAAGGAAATTTTAATTTTTTAATATATATATGTGTGTGTGTGTGGATGTGTGCTGCAACTGTAAATATATATATACCACTTATGTATCTGATGGAATCTGGGAAACAATTGGAATTTTTTTTCCCCGGAAAAATATATACTAAATGATCTGAATTGTTCCTAGTGTTTGCTTTTAATTTTTTGCCCACCTTTCCCATCCTCTGACCTCTCTCATTTGTCTCTGTTGCTGTCTTCTCAAGTTTTGATAAGTTAATAATGCCCGAGTTGTGCTAAAGCTAGTTTAAAAGAAAAAAGCCGTTCAAAACACTGTAACATGAGTGAAGGTATTGTCACATGTTATAGAAGTTCCTGGCTTAGAATAGACTTGTCTAGTTTAAGATAGGTATTTGAAGAGAGAAAGATTTATTTCATAAAGATCAGAGGTAACTAATCAGAGAAGTCAAGGTAAATTATTCTGGTTACAAATACTGGATGATAAGGGATTGTTGTAGATGTCTTCATTTTGCTGCAGATTACTCTTTCTAAAGATAATGATCTTCACTGAGTCGTACATCAGCATATATGAATGGTATAGCAGTCTTTCCCTGTAGTACGTAAGCAACTGTATTGGCCTAAGGTGGACTTTGATCTTACATTTCTCATCACGCAGGATGAGAAGAGAGGTTCTACCAAAATCTTCTCCATGTTCCCCTGCTTTACATCTGTAAACAAAATCATGCCAACCAGCCCAAAGGGCTTGCTGCTGATAATACAAGGTGGGGCAGGAGAGGCAGAAGGGGGACGATTTGCAGTCAGGGTTTTTTTGGTTGTTTTGTTTTTCAGCTTCCCAACCATATCTTCTAATGATACATGCCTCTGATGGATTGGGTGATGTTTTCTTTTAATAAATTAACATGTTTCCCAAGAACATCTTCAGCTGTCAAATGGAGCTTTAATGTTTTGGTTCTGTTTCTCCCACGTCCAAATATCTGAAACTTGTGTACTATTTTGGTTATGTTAATCAACTTTGTTTCTCTCTTAAGTAGTTCTGCCATCATTCAGTGTGTCATGCATTAACTCGTTAGTTCCCATCTGTGATGTTAATTGTCATAACTTACTACTATTTGAGATACTAACTTAATATCTCAAAAAGGTGAACACCATTTTTAGGACTGGATACAGAGTTTCTCAGGCAGCATATACTGCTGTCCTGCAGCTGGTCACTGGGCATTCATCAGCACTGAACTTCTACAGTTGCAAAAGCCATAATCAACTAAAACTCATTGAATTTAATTTTCAAGGGAAGGATTTCATTTCTGTTCTCTATCCCTATGGCTCTCCTGAGAGTGACTTACTATAAGCAACAAACATCAAGTAGCTCTGACTACTTCAGCATGAATTATAGTCGGTTCTGAAGGCTGTGGAGAATTGGATAAACGTTGGGAATTATATTGGGAGTTTTGCTGATATCAACCTCAACTAAACAATATGGCCACCTATTCATTAATTTTAATGTCTAGCTTAGTTTGTATCAAAACACAAATTCGTGGCTTGCATCCTCTCAACATCTAAAATAATTTCCAAACAAATTATCATAGAATCATAGAGAGATTGGGGGCCTCAGAAGGTTGCCTGGTCCAGTCCTTCACTTCAAGGAGGGCTATCTTTGAAGTTAAATCCGGCTTCAGAGTTGCTCGGGACCTTGTCCAGCCATGTTTTTCCTCACATCCTTGGCCTGGCCTTCCTGAAGGTCTTGCAGCTGTCCATCACAGCACTCCATCACGCAGTGTCCCACATGCCACATCTCTGCAGTCACCATAAGGTCACTGGTTTCTAAGACTGTGCATGGACTTCTAATACCTCCTGCTTGTTCCCTGAGCTGCATGTCTTTGTGTAGGGGCATTTGAGATGGGCTCTCAGTTGTGTTGCCTTCAAGGGGAATGTGGGAGCTTCCCCATCATGCTGTCCCCTGGGTGTTTCCTCTCTGCTCCTTGTACTGTGACTTCTCTCCAGGCTTTGGTCACCATCCCCAAGAGACTTGGCTTAAAGTCCTCCTTGTTAAGTTGGCAAGCCTGATGGAAAAGATGCTATTCCTCTGCTTTGGCAGATGGATCTTATCACCTCCCACTTTGTTACTGAGGGAGAGGGAAAGGATCGGTTCCCTGAACCTGCTAGAAACACTCTGCCTCGTGCAGCCCAGGATGCCATTGACCTTCTTTGCCATGATGGCATTTTGCGGCAATTTGGTATCCACCAGTTTTGTGTCATCAGCAAACTTGCTGAGGGTACACTCTGCCCCATCATCCAGATCATTAATGAAGATGTTGAACAGGACTGGACCCCTGGACTACACTGCTACTTACTGGCCTCCAACTAGACTTTGTTCCACTGATCACCACCCTCTGGGCCCAGACGTTGAGCCAGTTTTCAGTCCACCAAGTTTTTCCAACCACTGGCTCATATTACTCCTTTCTTCTCTAGATTTAAGTACCCTGTGTCGCCTACGCTTTTCTCCCATGAATATACTTACACATTCTGATCAAGTCACCTCTCAGTCTTCTTTTTTTGATGGTAAGGTCTGTTGCTGTTACGTGTTTTTTCAAGGCCTTGAAACATTGTTTATGCCTCTCCAGTGTACCAGTTATTTTTCTCTTTTTTTTTTAACTCTTATCACCAGGACTGTGTGTGCTCCAGTATCATTCTCACCAACACCTTTGAAGAAACTCACCTCAGTATTCATACCCGGTTCTTCAGTATCGAATCTCCGCATCTTGCTATGTCTGCCTTTAAAGCTTATGTTGAATAACTTATCTACCATGACTCCTTTTCAGCTGATAATTTCTGGCATGCAGTATCCCCATTCTGTAGGTGTGAACTGTAGTCTGTGTTCCCAGTGTGTCGTTTGTGTTTCGCTGTACTAACACGTATTTTGTTTTGAATGAGCACAGTTTACCAAACCAATTTCCTCATGCTTATCATTATTTGCTGTTCTGCTTTTGTCATCTGTAAATTTTATCTGAATTGATTTCTCTCTTCTACTAATCACTGATGTAGATGTTGAAGAGTGTGAGTGTAGCCTTGTCTTTGTGAGACATCACCAGAATCCCTCTCTATCCCATATTGACAAATGCTTACTCAACTGTCATCACTTTATGTCTCATGGACAATTGATTTTTTTGAGATGCTTCAGCTTTGCACCTCTTAGTCCATTTCACATGTACTTTATTAACATTGTGCAATGCTAATTCTATTGCAGTGTCCTTTGGAAGTAAATCAAATACCATTCAAGAGATTAATTATAGTACACCTGCCTTTCTCAACCAAACTTGTAATCTTATGAAAGAAGGAACTGTCGTGTTTGGTTGAGGCTGTTCTGTATAAAACCATATTGACTGACGTTAATTACATTCCTGTTCTTAAATTCTTGATCACTTGAAGTCCCTATCAGTGTTTCTGTTGTTTTTCCTCAGGTTAATGTTAGACTGATGCATACAAATAGTTACATGGATTGTTCTGGTTTGCTTGTATAACTATTTCAAGGAAAATTAGCATTTTGGAAGGTACATGGGTCTCAGTCTTTTGAGGTAGCTTTAAGTGTTGGGAAGTCCAGCAAGTAATGGGTCTTCTTAGCTCTAATAGGACTATTAAGTTCAAGCATTTGTTATGTGAATATGCTGAATTTTGAAGGCCTCAAGTATTTTATCGCTAACAAACCCAAAGATAGTTCTTCATCTTTATTTGCTACGAGACTGTTACTGTGCTTTTCCAAAATACAGGGAAAAGTTACACTTCTGTTTTTTTGTGCTGTAGACTGTTTTGTTGTTTTCATCATGTTAGTGACTCCATTCTATATTCTTAGTTAATATCTGTCTTAATTTTTCTTATTAGTGTTCTACTTCAGAAAACTTTTGATTTATGTCAGCAGCTGTCTGCTTTCAGTCTCCATTTCTTATACATCTTTTTATACATTCTACCAAGTTAAAATTTGCTTGTCATTTTCCTTACCTTAAGAAAAAGGACTTTCAAGTTGATTGGAACTGTTCTTTTACCCATATAAAATATGTTCGGGTCATAATACTGGTTGCTAAGTAGTCGCAGCCTTCTACTCTACTCTGCTTCTACTTAATTTTTCTTTTTTTGTCTGTCATAATGAAATTCAGAATTTTTTTCAGACATATAATTTTTTTTTTTATTAAGTATTCTCTCTAGATTTTAGAAAATACTAGTTCTAGAGACTTGGGACAACATGTATGTCTACCACAAACTCAAAGCAGCAACACCATAGCAGCAAAATTTTTTTCTAGCAGACAGGAAGTAACAAGTTCTGCTCTCAAGAGGTTGCAGTTGGAAAGCTCTCTAGGGCTGCACTAATTTCAGTATTGAGCTGTTGGCTTTAAAGGTCTTGCAGGTCTCAGTAGCAGGCAACCTTTTAAAAAAGGAAGGATAGTATATTTGAAGGATCATACTTTACCTGCTGTTTTTATGCAGTTTGTTCTTCCTGAATGTGATTTACTAAATAAAAATTTTTAGTGTTATATTTTAAAAAAAAAATTCTCTGCAACAAAAATGTCTTGTTTATTTCACTTGCTGTGTCTGTCACCAGTGTAGAAGCAACAGAAAACAGTCTCTTCCCCATTCTCAGATTTTTCAGTTCAGTGAGTTTGTGACAGGCCTGTATTTCTGTTGAGTTGGCTTTTTTTTTAATGCTTAAAGGGAGCATTAATTGCTTAGGGTCCACCTGGTTACTTTAGTTGGTGTCTAGAATAGTTTAGGTTGAAGAAACTCCTGGATGTCTTCTGGCCCAACCATTCCAATCAAAGCAGGTCCAACCTTGATGTTAGGTCAGGTTGTCAGGGAGGTTCTACAGCCCATCTAAGCAAGACCACTGTGGGAGCAGACAGATCAATTTTGTGCAGCCCTTTTTCCTACTCTTAACGTGGGCCCCGTTTGGCCTGAGTAGTCATGCAACCAGTTCCAGATGGTCATGTCCACTTCTGTGATAAAGGAGTAGTAGTGGCTGGCTTCACATCAGTCTATTTGGAAATATTTTTCACAATCTGTGTTTTATGTAATTTGTTTCTATCCATGTGAGTTGATGTAAGTTGTTATATACTGGGGGGGAGGGGGTTGGCTGTGTATCTGGGACCTTTCAGTCTGAGGCTCGGCAAGAACGGCAGCTAATTGATTGCACTGACTTGCTCCTTAGTATTTTCTTTGCTGCTGCTACTGTGGCTGCTATTACTTCTTAAAAAACAGAAACAAAAACCATACCACTTTCTGTTGTTGTTCTCTCTGAACCCTTGTCCTGATTTTTTTCTTAGTAGCCTCAAAGCAGTTGTTAATAAAATTTACCATATAGTACATTGGTGTAAGTTTTGAAAACTTAAGTTTTAAAGTTTTAAAACATTGCCACATTTCAGGTGTTTGGCTTGCCATTTTCTGTGCCAAATCTGTCTAAAGCTGATTTCTAGGTGAAATTTTAACCTAAAATGGATTAGCATTTTTTCAAGATTAAGGAAAACATGTTGTTTCTATCTTAAACTAATCCACAACAGCTCTTCTGAGATGCTGTTTTTTCTTTCTGGCTTCACTTGGGTGCTTGAGATCGAGCAGATCAGCCTAGATTTTTGAGTGCTTTCTGTTCTTCATGGCAAGTAGCAGATACACCCAATTTATAAGCCCTTGAAAAATGTAATTATTGATAGAAAAAGCTATAAACTCTCTCAAAATTCCATCTCCCTCTGACATCTCTTGACACGATCTCTGGTCTGCATCTGGACAGTGTGCCGCGTATGGAGATTTTCCCTCAAAAGATGTTTGTTATTAACATGGAGATTGATATGGCATTGGGTACCAGACGTTGCTGAAGAAATCAGTCCCTCCTAAAGAAGTGAAGAACTATGCCGTTCTTCGGCCAGGGGGGAGGCAGAACAAAAGCTCTCTTCAAAAAGAATAGGCAGGTCTAAGGGCAAGTTTGAGAGAGACCTAAGAGGACTGCAGGAAAGAGTTGCGGGCAGGTGTTGAAAGTAGTTACAGAAATGGATGGGTAGCTGAGAGGAGGCTAAGGAGGAAGCCTGACCATCTTGGAACACTTACCAAAAGGTTTTTTGAGACTTTCGAGTGTCTTGCTTGATGCTCAGTTTAATTAAATAACAGTAGCAGGAAGAAAATGGGAGTCATTTAGGGTGGAGTTAAGTAGGGCAGTATGTTTGTTATCTCAGAATAAAGTCTGCTACAGATATATTTTAATTATTCCAAATCAAAGTATTATAAAACCAGAAGTTGCAGTTGAAGTGTACACGTCTTGATATATGAACCTGCCTAGTGAGGTCCACGAAGCAACTACATTTATGCACAGTAGTGGTCGTCTGAGGAGGAATGAATGGGAAAGGGGAAAATCTGATGTAATGTAAATCAGTTTAATTGAAGTCCATAGGCGTGAAAGTGCTTGAATTATAATCACTTGCTTATTGCATTATATTGCAGTAAAAGCAGTGTTAAAGTTGTTCAGATGACCTTGCCATACCTGAAATGCAGGTGCTATGGCTTTGAAGTCTTTAACATTTGGCTATGAGGAAGAGTATATATTTCATCCTTCCTTCCTCCTTTCTATTGGTTGTCTTCTGCCATCCTATGAAAATCCATCTAGATTTGATAATTTTACAAACCTTTAAGAAAATTTTTTAGTATGGAGCAGGAGCTAGGCATGATTTAAAAAAAAAAAAACCACAACAAACCAAATATGACTGCAAGAATTGAGCATAGATGAGTAAAGAGAAAAGAACTGGCACATGAGACTGGAGCTAGACCTGGGTGGATGTAGAGGAAACTAAAAGCAAAGAAGCCGAGTTGAGTGGAATTTGCTGAATTAGAATATTCAAACGGAGTATCTGCTGGATAAGCACCTAGCTGGGCAGGTAGGCTTGAAATAGCATGAGGAGTGGATGAAGATCGCCTCTGAAAATTTGGACAAGAAAAGCAAGCAATTATATTTGAGCGTGATTGGTTTAATAAGAAAAAAGTATGAGAAAATTCCTAAGTCTTTGCCTGCCTCTGCTATTGGCAAATACTGGGCAAAATGTGTAGCTTACAGAGAAGCTGGAAATTCACAGTTATTATGGGTTACTCTGTTTATTTCAAGCAGCAAAATCTGTCTATTCCTTTAAACGTGATTTTGAAGAATGGGCTGAAAGATGGAATTTTTTTTTTTTTTTAATTTTTTTTTTTTTAATTTCAAAATAGAAGAGGGATCCTGATACTGCAGAGCTGGACATTTGGAAGTTGAAAAAATCCTAGAATGAATACTGCTTACTTAAGTTTAATCCAGGTCATTTATGTATGATGTTATACCGTTCTGTCTTTTTTTCAGTACATTGCAGCCTATAGGTTGGACAGCACTCGTTAGACAAGTGTATTTGTTTCTCTCCATTGCTTAGTGGATGCCCTTTACTTTACCAAGTGCACGCTCTGAACCTTTGCCTAGAATTATTTATTTTTGTCATGGAGTTTTCTGTGGCACGCTTCACTGTAGGATCAAGTGGCTCTTAGAGAACATCTTTACAAGAGCTGTGTAAAGTGAGGGGACAAATTATTATTTTTATTTCTCAGAGAAATGAGGCATAGGGGAATGAACATCAAACGTGTCCATAAGTTTGGGTGCCCGATTTGTGAAGCAAAGGACCTGATTTTTCAGAGTGTGTAGTATTGTGTAACTGCCTGAAGCACAGCTTTCAGGTTGCAGTTGGGTCTACTCAAACTTAGCAGTGTAGACCTTCAAATTTCACTGAAAACAGACTGATTCCTCAGTTGACGGTTACTTGTGAGTCCTTTCAACAAACTGGAAGTGACTTGTCCAGCAGCATGGAGAATCTGTGTAGCAGAGGCAGTAGTGCGTTTCAGCTCCCTGGGGCCAGGTTCAGGTGCCTTTACAACTTTGTTTTCATTTCTTCCATTTTACTACATACCCTCCAGTGTTCACAGTATGTAGGGAGGCAGCAGTAGTCTTGTTCACTTTGCAAGCCTGTTTTATCCTAATGGCAATCCAATCCTTTAATGAGAATTAAAATACAGATGTGGTCCTTCAACTGTAAATTGACACATGATTTGTATGTACAGGGAACTGGAATGAGGACTACACTGGCTTCTGATTGCATGCTTCTTGCAGCTTAATGTATTTTTCATATACTCTGTATGTGAACATCCGTTGCTAAAGGGTGCCATTGCATTGTATAGGAACCATATGCATACATCTGATGACAGAATTTGGCCTGTATAGAGACGTAACTTGTTTTTATTAGTGGTATCATGAAAATTAAGCTCTCAACCATTCAGTCAATTCACTGTGGCAGAGCAAATGTTTCAGCACAGAACTCATGCTCCGGTAATATATAGCAAACTTATTATGAAGTCAATTAGTAACATGTATTAGACTGTTTTCAGCAGTTTTTTTCTTAAGCAAAATTATTTCTCTATATTTGTAACATTTCTGAAATAATTGGTTTTAATGTAGTTTCTTGAAGTCTTAATAGAAGCCTATACTGTAACAATAAGTTCCTTACAATTATAAAGAAAATAAGTTAAGTTTAAAATTATTAGTTTATTAAGTATATAATACTATTCATAGGCAAATGTTTTAATACAGTAGGTATTCTGCTAGAAACCACCCAATCTGGTAATTTCAAGAGAATTTTTTTCTTTTTAAGCAGTTGCTTCCTCTCTGAATTTGAATTTTAATCATGACTTGACTTAAGCTTTCATGTCTTACTAATGCTGCCAGCGAGAGTTGTGCACTGAATAGTTTACTTAATTATCTGCTATACAACAGCTGCTAATAATAAAAAAAAATTACCAAAAAAGTGATCTCATCTTTAGGTCCCCTATGGACAAAAAAAGCAAACGCAGATAAGATGACTGTAGCTACCCTGTCTGCTTGGCACTGTCTTCCTCCTCCTCCTCTCTCTCTCTCACTTTCAGTTTTCAGTGTAATGAAGAGCAGGAGAACAATATTCTGTAATTAAGGATTCCATTAAGTTGAAGAAAAGAGCAAATGGAGTTGTTTGTTCTCCTAGCTGAAAAAATTTGTCTGGGGTGGGGGTTAGTGGTAGTAGTGTAGAAAGAGGGAGAGGTGGGTGGAGAGACTAAGTCAGGGCTGTTTGTTGAATATACTGTTAAGGACTGTTACCATCCTAATTAATCAAGTTAGAAATTACAGCTGTAGTCGGTTTCCCCCCAATTCTTGTTATCAATTTTCTTCTCTTTTGAGACAAAGCAAATATAAATTTTGTGTTCATTTGTCATTTGTTCTTTGACTTCAGCATCTCTGAAAATAACAATGTAGCACAAAAGACCAGTATTTACCTAGTTGTAATGTGGGTTGCCATGGTGTTTTGCAAATTATTGCAATTATGTTCACCATGCGAGTCGCCCTTGGTAACTGGCGAAAAAACTGATAATCCTGTTTTGAACAAAAGGTCAAATTGCTGAATAGAAAGTCTTGATTAACTAAAAGATGTACAAAGTGGAATTATTTCCTACCATTCAGAAATAGTTCTTGATCGGGTTTGGGGGAGGGGGTGAGTAAGTACATCTGATTACTGAAGTACAAAGCATTGAAAGGATGTTGTCTTGAGCCTTTCATGTAGTCTTAATGGTGGCTTTTTTGTCAAATTTACCCATTTGCGGCATTGAAAGAGGCAGCTGCATTTAAGCTTGAGAGATGGTGCTTTTTCAAGAGTTCAGTGCATGGAAAGTTCTCAGCAGTATCTGCAGTTTACTATTAGACCTTCGGCTATTAAAACTGATGTGCTGCATTTGAGCCCATAGCTCTTGGTGCTTGTAAAACCCTCTGACTGATGATCTAATAAAGTGCTCTTACTGGACAATCTCTGATCAGATACTTTAGAAAAAAATGAAAGAAAAAAAAAACAACACAGCTCTGAAAAGGATGGGGGTAGAAACACATGGCTATACTGAAAAGTTTGCTTTTGTAATCTGCAGTGGAAATATTAGTAAATATGACTTTATTTTCAGTTTAAGTACTTTAAAGGGCCAGCATATTGCTCCAGAAATCATTTTTGTTTACATTTACAAAAGTAAAAATTAATCTGAAAAGATTAGAAGTTCTTCATAATCACGAGTTCTCAACAGTTACATACGAATACGTAGAGGGAATGGTCCTCTTCCCGTCATCGTATTCAAAACACTGTGATGGATTTCCTGCGCTTTAATGCTGTGAATTTCCTTTCCTCTTCCCTATTTTTTTCCTGGCAGGGGGGCAGAGGGGGAGCGAGGGAAGAGGTGAAGAGGATTAAAGGGTTTTCTTTTTTAATTATTCTACTTTTTGTTTTTAAATAGCTACCTGGAAATTAATTCTTAAAACTTTGGAGAGCCTGTGTGAGAGCAGCATGAAAGCAAAGTAAACCTGAACAAGTTTGTGGGTTTACATTCTGCATCACCTAGCAACCCTCCGGCTCAGCCAGTTCTCTTGTCTGCCCCCAGTCCTGTTTACAGACCATTCAGGCTGCTCTTTGAAACCACGAAAGATATTCAGTTTCATTAGTGCCATTCTCAAGGAGAAAATAATTAAACTTAAATGAACAAACACTGCTTAGTGATGCTTTAAACTTTTCTAGTTTAAGGTGACCAGACCATTGAGACCACTTTCTCTGCCATTACCTTTCACTCCGTTAAGCTCCTCTAAACTTACGTATCTATGTATGTATGTGCATATAATTTTTAAAGTTTTCAGGACTGTATTAACTCCTTCAGCATTCAGAGATGTTCATAACCATATTGCAAAGATAAATGTTTCACATAAACAATCTTTTTGTCTCTTTACCAACTTGAAATGTATACTTGAGTTGACAAATCTTACTGTTACTGCCATGTACATGAGTAAAATCTCTGTGTGTTCTGTATTACATCTAATGTCATGTTGAACTTCCTGCGAGACAAGTCTGTGGCAGAGGAAAAAATTCAAGGACTGTACAAATGTTTGAGGGGAGAGGACAGAATTGTGGAAGAAGGGGGGGAATAGAGTGTTTTCAGCTTTCTAACCAAAGTAGAGGCAGTAGAGATTTTAAGAAATCTCGAGTTCTTACTGTTTGTATGTTGCTAGATTCTTTAAGAAGCAATACATGAATGGGCTGTGTGAGCTCTTTGTGCTTTGTTGGCAGTTGACAGACAAAGCAAATTTTTTTCTGGAGCAAGGTACTGTACTTAGTTGTGACCTATTATAGCCTAAGAATGTGTCTTGCTTTGAATGGTATGAATAGGGAGAATATTTTGTAGAATGGACTTAAATATCCTTCTAGAGGTTTTAGCTCTCCATACAGAAATACATAAGACATCTTTCACTGATCCTTTTCTCGATGTAGTTTTCCATATGTACTCATTTTAAGTATGCCTTCTCCCAGTTGCTTGCTTGAAATCCAGTTTAGCTGTTTTCAGATGGTCTTAACTGAAATAAAATTGTTGGTAATTGCTGGTTCTCTTTGTGAGCGGTATGTTAGCCTATGAACACTTGTGCTCTACTTTTTAATGTTTTGGGGCACGTATTTTGGTGCCTAGAACCTTATTTTACTGAAGATTAGAAGACCAAGATATTGGCTTTGATGTGAAGTAAAGCAGAACATACTTGCTAATTTAGTTTATAATATACAACTGTTAAGGTTGGAATTTGTCCACTTGTGGTGCTATTACATGTGTTTAAATGAGGGCTACTGTTTGCATCAAACCTATCATAAGGGTTTGGAGTGCTCTATTATCCTTTCAGCAGGCTGATGACAGAGCCTGGTCTTTGCACAAATGAGATCAATAAGTTTCAAATAACTTGTATGAAACGACATGTGACTGTACATTTAAAGATGTCTTACTTTTTTAAAAAATCAATTTTTAATAACATGTAAAACTCTTGCATTGAACTACAAGATATTTTTCACTTCTGTCTTGTTTGATAATTTTGTTTGAAGCATTTTTTACATTAGCTTGAGCATTTGGGTTCTTTTTTTGGGGGGTAGGGTGCGTTTCTTCCTTCTTCCGTTGTCTCCTGCTTTGATTTTTTTTCTCTGCCCCCCCCCTCCCCCCCCGAGACTTTTAATGGTCAAACTGATACGACAGATACTGCTGAGTGTAATATTTTCTAGAGGTTAATGAAGTTTTCTTTCAGTCTTGAGTGGTTTCTTTCAAATGTTTTTTCAGTTTTGGATTAGAAAGCAATTCAAGTTCTATTATTTTGGAGTATTCGAATCACAAAATATCATTCTTGAAAAGCTACAAACTTTCATTTTCAATAGCCTAGAAATAGCCATATGATATTTTGTGCCTACTTTGCATCACAAGAGCGATTCATTACTGGTAGGACCTTGAGGTATGTGAGTACTGAAAGAACTCCTAAAAAGTATGCTTATAGGACAGAATTCTGTTGTAGGCTGAATCCTCTCAAGTTTATGTCCATTTTCCATAATATTCAAAGGGAACTAGGTTTGGGTCTTTTCTCTGGGTGTTTTAGATCAGAGCAGTTGGGTGTGAAAGGTGAGCTTCACTTTTCGTAATGGTCGCCTGGAACCCACATCAGTGCTTCTATGGTTTTAGTGTCATTGGCTTTTTCAAGATAGAAGGACACTTTGTGTCCTTCTGAGAAACTCAGGTAATATTTATTTCCTTTCTCATGCTTTCTTTAAGGTAGCAAGTTAGTGTAGCCACATTGCCCTCAATTACAGTTTGTCTAGTTGCTTTGGACCTTCACAATCTGGTCCTTCGAAGGTGTGGTTCCTATTGACTCCAGTTGCCTTTAAGTCAGTTTGGGCTGGCAGCTTTCCAGTGGGGAACTGAGACAGATAACGCATGTCTCTGAGAACAGGAGGTTTCAGTAGATAATATTTTGGAGAGGGTATCCTTCTCTTTTACCAGCAGTACTGTCTCATTGGATGATGAAGTGATCATTTGCCTTCCACTAGGAAGTTGTTGGCTAAGACGCTTCAGTTTGATAACATCCTTTAATGTGGTTCCTGTGATAATACTGGATTTATAACCAACCATCTCCAGGATCTGTACTGCTTTCAAGTAGTACGCTTTCAAAAGCAATTCATATCTCCTTGTTACTATTCTTTCATTTAAGAGACAGTTTTATATTTTTCCTGAAAGATCACGTCTATCGATTAATCAGCCTGGATAATGCTGAATTCAAGAGGAGCAGGATGAACCATCCAGGAAAGGAATTTCCTTTCTTTATAAGAGTTTTTTATCCGCTCCATCCCACAGCTAAATTCAGATCAGTTATATAGGCCAAAACTCAAGAAGCTTTGAAAATGAGGAAGTGCTTAAAAAAGAAATTGGAATCCTATCTTCAACTTCCATTGAAGTGAGGCAGCATGAAATGGAGTGTGAAATGCTGTGGTCCCTGTTTACTTTTTCCCTAAATTGGATGATCAGGTAGCATCAGACTCTAAAAATACTCACACTGGGAAATGTAACCTATTTTTTCTGGATGAGGAACTGGCTACAATGTTTATTGTGTAGAAAAAGAAAAATGAATGTGAAGTCAATGGCCAGAGTGAGTTGATAAAATAGTTCCTTATCTTGTGATCCGAATAGTCATATACCACACTGGATCTATGATCAGGTCTCTTAATGCACTATAGTTAGCTTTATGTATAAATTTCAGGAACAAATTTCAGTTGTTGTTACTATAATAGTTACTAAAACTATTTGCATTGCTTCTTGGAATTTAAAGCCAAATGTACACAACACCTAAGAAAATACCAGAGAACATGGAATAAGCATTTCCTGGGTAAGGGATTTAAGCTGTAGGATAAATTTATAAAGGAATTTATGCAAACGTAAGGTCCTTCACCATTCTAAGCATATGCTGCAATATCTTTCCTTTCAGCTAGAACAAGCTTGGCAGCATGTTTAACATGGTACCTATCCCACTTTAAATAAAAAAACAAAAGCTCTAGTCAGCCAGCATCAATAGTAGACTCTTGATCCAGCTCCTTTTTAAAACAATTTATTTGAAGAATCTGTGAAAATATCAAAGGAATTTATTATTGGAAGATGATTAAATGTTACAGTTAGGATAGCAGTATAAAGGCTTAAAACAAAACGTCCTCAAAGATCATCTTTGGTTTATGTACTCAAATTTGAGTATAAATATGTTAGATAACTTAGTTTTAAGAGATTTTCGACTTAAACATTAGAGTTATGCCTGGCAGTTCAGGAGAACTTGCACACACTCTTCATTTTGAAATTCTTTTACGTTGTGAAATTCTAGGATGAAATTTGGACATTATCTTTCCTCTTGTAAGGGATCTCTTGAACCTAACATTAGGGCTTCTGACTTAGTACAATTTGATCTCTTTGTAGTAACATATTAAAGAAGTGGAGAGAGCTTTTCCAGTAATTTCTTGTTAAAATTTTGACAAAGTGGAAAACAAGGTTGGAATGACTAGTATATCAGTAACAATATCTATCCATATACTACTTTGAGATCTAAATATGTCTGAACCTACTTATTGAAGAGGCTTTGCAGGTCTCCTAGATTTCCTTCAAAGACAAAATGAGATCCTTCTCATGGTCTCACAGATATATTTTTTTATTAGTGCTTGGTATCTGGTTTGCTTGTGGAATATCAAGCCTTGCAGGATCCTGAATTTCTGCATCACTGATTGCTTCTAACTCCATTACTCTGGGTTTTAGGGTTGGTTTGCATGATTCTTGGCAATAGAGTGTGCCTGCCCTGTCCTTATCAAGGAGATCATCATTGATAGGAAAAATGTCAAAATAGATAAGATGCTCCACCTGTGAAGCTGCAGGACCACCTTCTATTTCCAAAGCTAACATCTGGTAGTAGTCTTTTATAAAGCTAAAAAGAAGTCTGTTTCCTCAGAGAAGTTGGCGGTTGCATGATTTTATAAAGGCTTCGTTTCTGATGGTGATCATTTTGCTAGGGGGTGGGGAAGAAAGGAAGCCTGATGGCTCATTTTCCATATATGATGCTCCTTTGTGACAGGATATTCTCTTTAGTTTCCCTCAAATTTCTTTTTGACAAGATTATCTCCAAATTTCACCTTGATGAAGAATTTATTTGTCTTTTCCTTCCTCTGCCCAAAAAGGGTGGGTGACCAAGAGGTAGGTTTTTAGACATCATGAGGTGTTCCTTTCGTATGTTGATCCAGTCTTTTATAAGTTCAGATAATTCAGTCTCCAGGTTGTTTGTACTAGTAGCTACAAATTCCAAAGGAATGGCCATCTTTGCTCAGGCTGTCTAGGAGACGCATAGACTTGACCAAGTCAGATGTCTTAAGATATCACCTGTGTGGAGCCCTCCTGGTCAAAGTGTTCTCCGCTGAGTCTACTTTGCTAGTCTCACTGATAAATTACTCCATCCATAAGACTGATCAAGCAACTACCTGATGTATCTTTGTACTTGCTCTGGAAGGACAATCAGGATGAAGCAGCTACCTGGAAGCAGCTAGAGAAAGTATATGAAGCAGGCAAGCACCAGGATATCGCAAAGAGTTACTTTTCCTGCAGATTAGAATAGCGTGTTTCTGATTATGCCAATCCTAGCCTCATCAAGTCTTCCATCTTGAGAAAGCCTTTCAAAAATTGAATGAGTCTGTGCCTTTCTTGTGTCTAGCAGCAGTAGAATTGGTTTCTTTATAAGAGAGGCCGCCTGAGGTTTTTACCAGGTACGTTTCGCCGTGAAAAACTGGGATGTTGCCTGAGGAACCTGAGTTATGCTGGACTTCACATCGCTGAGTGGGCAAAGTTTCCCATGTGAAATCTTATTTCACTATTTATGATAGCATCCCTGACACGCGGGGATTTCTTCTTGGGATTGTAGCAGTGGCAGGTAGGTGTCACTCAAGTCTGTGTTGTCTACTGAAATTCCAGTGCATGACACTAGTTCTCACACTGTCATTTAGCTTTTTGTTGCTGCTGAGATCTCACCAAGATGGTGCAAGAGCATTGGATCAAGTCGGCGTTATTACTGGAGTATTTCTTTGTTCTGAACAAGCAAAAAAGCAGATTAGAAGTTGAAATTAATTAAAAGTAATAGGGTTTCTGGTACACAGCAGAAAAACTTTCCTGACTTTACAGCAATAGCTCATCTTTAAGTTGCTATTAATACCACCTTTGGTGTTTCAGGTGTGAAATTGTGATGTAATTCTCAAAAGATATAGCTGCTACTACTAATAGTCAAAACACTTGCCAAAGAATGTGCAAACAGAGGTTTTGGCTCAAGTTCTAATGCCTGAGTTGCTGTATACTACTAAGGAATGTTTGTCTATCTGCTCCCCCAAACATTCAGATATTTACAGAAGACACAGACAGGTGGAACAGGGAGAACACACCTGTGATGTAGAACAAGTTATTGCAAGTGGAACTGATAACTTTCAGGTCACTGAGTCAAGTCTGCTGTTGTCATGAGAAACTTCATACAAAATATTTCATAAAATCATCTATCTTTTAACATTGCATGGGGGTATCAGTAGATTTGATAATTTATCCAGTAATGCAATATTGGTGGGACCTCATCCTTCCAGGGGATTTAAAGCTACTTCGACCAGATTTGCCCCGTTAGGCGATGCTATCCATAATAATGGACATTGGCAGGAAAATGGGGTTTGAAGCTTCTGGCCTTGGAATTAATGGAAATAATACGCTTTTGTAAGAGTAATCTGAAAGGAGAGGTCAGTTTGAAGTTAGAGTGGCTTGATTAGTAACTCACAATGATGCCTGAATCAGAAAATTTTCATTGTATTGTCTCTCTCTCACGTTCAGCCTTCCAAAAGCTGAATTGGTTTGCTGATCAGTGACATGAACAGCAAGCTTATGCTGGTTGACTAGGAAAGCATGTCCAGGTTGTGTTTCTACACTTCCCTTCTGGCGGGTTTGATGATTTAAGGTGATAATTTCAGCTCTGCAGTGAGGAAGCCATCGATTTTGGATCCAATGTGCTTGAGGTTAGGTATCCCAGCCATCTGGAGATTGGATGTCATCCACCAAGATCCCATTTTCAAAAATCCACATTAAGATTGTCTTCAATGGAGAGTAAGATTGTAGAGAAGCAAGCACTAATTACATTTTAAATTCAACTCCAAAGTGACTGATGGTGACCTGTGAATAATTTTCAGTGCTTGCAGCTTGCTTCTTTTTACTACCACATTTTTTCATTCCATGTGAATTTTTAAAGCGTTGTAGTCCCTCAGCATCCAGACTGTCTGAAGGCAGGAACAGATACAGAGCTGAAGTGTCGTAGATAAGCACATCCAGTCCTCTACTGTAGCAGGCAACCAAGCTACATTGTGAAATGTAATTTGTAAAAACTACTAAGATAAAGCTCAATAAATGTATGTTGTTGACTCCTGAAACTTCTGTTTGAAAGGCTGTTCCAAAACCACTTGCCTCTGTATTTTGGGGTAATATTTATAATGCTTGTTGATCACTAGAATGTGAGAGGCTAATTCTCAAGAACAGACTTACAAAGAAAGAAAATTACTTTTGACTTGCAAATTTCGCCCCATTAGCTACAGTATGTGGACATAGTACTCTTCAGGGATTTTCTTTTATATTGTGCATTTACTTCAGGATTTTTTTTTGCATACACTTTTTATATTTTAAAATGAACTAAGCACTTGTAGACAGAATGTTTGGTAATGCTAGTTACGTTTTTTTCCCCCCTATCAACTTGTATTTCATTTCCCATAGTGTTGCAGATACCAAGTAGAACAAAACTGAAGGTTTCCTATTATGGTTTTGTTTGATCTATTGCAAATTAATTTACAGACTCAGTGATAGCTGCTGGGAAATGAAGGATTGGTTTTGTTTGGTCAGTGAAGACGACAGGCATGGATCAAATAAGGGTTAACAGTAATGCACTTGAACAAATTGAATCAGAACATAATGCATGTATTGAATTTGATTGCAACATGCATGTCCATGGAAAAGTTTTTTGTTTAAAACAAATCAAGGCTATGGCTTAATTATCAAAGCAAAACAAGAGACATAAAGAGCTACATGTTTCTGATACTGGGATTATTTTTTTTTTTCCAAAAATAGCTCCCTTCACACAGTTGTCTACATGTTTAATTTCCATGCATAATAGCAACAGTTATTGTTGTCATTTGTTAAGAGAGATTAACAGATAGTAAGTACAAACAAACGCAAATAAGGCCTGAATAGAGAGGTGACAAAGAAGAAAAGACCTCTTTAATGTTAATTATAACTGGTAGGAAGTCTATACAAATGACATTAACTGTTTTCGATATGAATTGAAGGGACATTTAGTTAGTATCTATGTAACACATCTGGTTGTTTTATTGTAGGCAACAACTTAGATCTCCATTTTTTAAATATAGTTTATTGAGAAATGTACTGTCCAGTGGAAGTTGTATGTTTTGATCATTATTTCTTAGTAGAGGAAAATAAGTATAATAGTAAGCTGTTAAATTGGAATGCTTATTTTTATCCTAAGCTATTGTTTTTAGTTTAAGCAGGGTTTTTCAGTCTTTTTTCACCTGTATTTTATGACCAGCAAAGTTCCTAGTGCTTTCTTCAACAGTGACTACATTAGACCGAAACAATTGCATAAAGAAACTTGCTTCAAATGTCATTATTCAGTGATAGGTTGGGTGGACCATCTTATGCATTCCCTTATAAGACAATAGAAGCAGTGCCTTGCAAGTGGTGTAGTCCTTTGTTTCTTAATTGTTAGCTAAAAATGCCAATAGGTGGCAGAAAACACACTGTTACTTTTATCATGCATTATTTTCATGGTTGTCTATTTTTGAGTATTCTGCTCAGCTGAAGTTGGGATGCTGCTCCCATTCCAGGCTTTGTTTTTTCAGTTGCACTTGCATTCCCTAACTAAATAGTTTACTACCTGGCAGTTCCATGCTTTGTTTTTCTAGTATAATAAATTGTTTTAAAGTTCAAATGTAGTCATTTAATATGTTTTGAGTCATGAGTGTTCTCTTTGTGCACACAGAATCTTGTCATAGTTACAGCTGAAACAATTATGCTCTTAAACAGGAGGGGTTTGGAATGGGTGAGGACACCCTCTGCACCTCCCCCTGCCTGGCTGTGTATTTTAAGGCCCTGTTTGTGTCAGACTGCTACCAGATGTTTCACAGGAAGGTAGAGATGCCACATAATGAGCAAATATGGCATAAACAGCTTTCCACACAGAGCATAGCTTTTGTCTCTAAGAATTAACTTAATGGAAGATCTGTGACAATGCATTATCCTTTCCAGAAATGTTTTTGTGTTTTCCCTCACAGTGGCTCTAATGATATTCTCAATACTCACGTTAAGTGAGTGCCTGAAGATCTCAATGCTATCCTTGAGTAGCTTTTTTCGGTAGAAAGTTATTCCATGTCTATTAAAATTGAGTTATTTAAAAAATGTTAATCTGTTAACAGATTAACATGTTCCTCTTTTAGAAATAAAACCTAGGTTCATTTGCAAAAACAAAGCTAAGGACTAGCTTTTTCATTTGAGGGTCCCTTGTGTCTGCTGACTCCAGAAGACACAGGTCAGGTGTCTGTGTTAGGTCAGGTCCTAAATTATGACTTTTCATGGTGAAGCATCTGCTGATGAAGTAGCTCAGTCTTGGTGAGCAGTGTCTATCTTTCTAATGGCACTTGTGAAATATTTGTCATAAATAATTTTTATGTGACAAGGAGAGTGGTACTAGGACTGCTAGGGCAACAGTTGTGCGAAAGACGAAAATTAAATCCACAGAAGATTTCTGAATTCTTGGAATTTTCTCACCATGCAGTATTAAATTTGTAATGGTTTACATTGTTCATCTACATAACAATAAAACTCAAACATGGTCATCGGGTACACTGATCATACTGTTTCCAAAAAGCTTGCTCTGACATTAGGTGTACCCTTATTTTATTAAGAGAGTGTAGAGCAGGATTTGCCTCATCCCAAAGTCTGTTAGGTGAATTGCTTTTTGGAGGTGCTTTTTTCTTCCTCCATTTACTATAAACGGATCATAGGGTGACTAGCTTAGACTGCGTATCAGGCTTTTAGATATCCAGAGTTGGGTGAAATGAACCCTAACTGCATATCTTAATGGACTCTTCCCATTTCTGCATGACGGCTTGAGCACACATTTTAGGTAGTGCTGTATACCTTGCTGTTGGCGTGAAGTTCCCCACAAAGTTTTTCTGGTCTGCCCACATGGGCATAAAAGCTCCTCTCTGCAAGAGCAACAGGAAGTGCTTTGATGGGCTTGGCACTGCATGGCATAATATTGAAGATATGACATGGCTGGAGACATGGTGAAAGAAGAGAGGTTTCTGGAATAAATGAGGTTATTTGGAAAGGATTTGAGGTTTCATCTTAAAAAACAAACAAAAACTGAATCAGACTTCTAGCACTTTTGAAAAGATTATAGAAGAATATATTTTTAAGTTGAAGAGAGGGATAAAGCTGACAAACATGAAAGAACAGTGTTCAGGTTATCTGATCCTTTAGAGAACAAGCTGCAAAAACATACAAACAAACAAATCTCTGCATACTCCAGTAAGTGATAGGAAAGACATTGACAAAAATTTAAAAAACAAAACAAAACAACTTTTAAGAGTAGACATAGTGAAATCCCATTTTAACATTATACTGACATAGTCATATTGAATCGGGATGCTAGATTACTGAGGTATAAAATACAGATTCAGTTTTGGCCATGCCAGTGAGGAAAGAAAACAAAAGCCAGAAAAGGTATATAGTTGCAGGCTTTTGTTACTGACTTGTAACCAAGATGGTGGTAGTGACAATAGTGCTCTGAGTGGAGCTCTGGAAACTGGAAGGGTGGGAAACATGATAATAATTGGAAACTTGAGTTGCCACCGTGGAAATTAGGTAGAAGTCATTGCCAGAGCATAATGTTGGGACAGCTTGTTAAGGAGCCAGTGAGAAGGCAAGCAAGCAACTTTTTTTGAGTTGTCCTCTGATTTGTAATATTTCTGTCAAAGTACCAGGAATCCTGGTATGGTTAGATTAAACGTCTTTGCAGGAGCAACAGGAAACAAATTTTGGAAACAGAGGCAAAAATAAACAGTCACTATTCCCAGCAGAGACATCAACAGCTGATAATCTGAAATGCAGAGTTTGACAGTGCTGAGCTGTGCAGGGGTGGTAAAAGCAGGAACTGTTTGAGAAAAGTTGCAGAAAGACATTGTGATACCAAGTTGACTTGTCAGTTAACAGTGGAAGATTAAATCCTCTGCCAAGTAACGTTAAGCAATGCAGATGCTAAAAACCCAATCTTAATTTTGTATACAATGTGTGTATTGACTTACTGGTGAAGAATAAAATTACAATTCTTAGATAATAATAAATGTCTTTCTGGAAATGACTGCTCAGTGCTCAAATGCTCAGTAGTGCTCCAGGCAAACACGACTTGAGGAAAGAAAGGAGCAAAGAACAAGATGGTAAATACCGTCTTGTTTCTGTATAAATTCATGTTCATCTGGCATCCTGAATACAGTGTGCAATACTGGTTTCATCTCCCTCCCCGTTTGTCCCATTTTCCCCCCACCCCCTCATTTCAGAAAGGACCTGGAAGAGATTCAGAGAAGGGCAACAAAGATGTGGAGTGGTTTCCATGCGAGGAACAACTAAGTAAATTAGGACTGTGGTTTGGAAAAGAATTTGATTGCAGATGATGTGATGGAGGTCTATAAAATCATGAGTGGCATGGAAAAGGTGAATGCAGAATGATTATTCCTAGTCTCTCCTGATACAAGAACTAGAAGGCATTAAAAAAAGATTTTTTTTTCTTTTTTTGGTGTGTTCAAGAAAAATAAGATACTTTTTCATATAGTGTGTAGTTTTTCTGCAGGATGTTGTAGATGCTAAAAGTTTACATTGGTTGGAAAAGCACTTGACGTCCGTTGGGATGGGGGAAGTAATGCATCCATCACCACTGAATATCGAGACAGTGATTCAGGAGGTCATTGAGCCATTTCCAAAAGCTGGGAAAATCTTCTGGAAAACTTTAACTTTGTGCTTTCTTTTATGCTATTCCTTAACTATCTGCGACTGGTGATTTTTAGAGATAAGGTGCGGCATTGGTTCAACCTATGGTTGGACCTGGTGCAAAAGGTACATCCTTACCAATCCCAGAAGCATTCTTTCTTCTGTACTGTTAAGAGAAGCCTTTGGCGTTGTCTCCCTGAGCTGACATAGAGCAAGCTGGCTCAGATTTTATTTCATTTTAACTCAGCAAAATGTTAGTTTTTCCTAGATGAGTCAGTTTACGTTGAAGTCTCGATAGCTTTTTATTTAAAAAAAAAAAGTTTCTGGCTGTCATCAGAAAACCTAAAAGTTAAAACTGTTTTTCCCCTCTAAAGTGCAAGCAAGGAAATGGCACTTTACTTTAAAATTTAGTTGTTTCAGGTCTCTGGGGTGTCTTGTTGTCTGGTCTATATAGATGTATAAAATAATTCTGTTATATGTTAACGTTGTCTGAACTGGAAAAGAGCAGAGGTTTCGGTATATTTCAAGGAAGGGATGACTGCAGCGTGCAGAATGTGGGATTTTGAAGCAAGAAGACTTCAGCTTTGATCCCCACCACTGATTGTGTTACCTTAAACAAGGATCGTCACCTCTTTATACATATTATAGTATCAGCTTCACAGAGGACGTTAAAGTTGGGATTTTTTTTTCCTTGAGTATGATTCATTGTTTAGGTAACTTGAATTTATGGTAAAAATGTATTTTCTTCTACGTTCTCCCTTTCTGCAGGGTTGGTTAATATGTGAGGAGCCAACTTGCCAGAATCGAACCCGTCGACTTCCCCTGAGTTTTTCCCGGAGTGGCCCCGTGTGCCAGGCCTGCAGGAAGGCTGTTCTGAGACCAGAGGTGAGTGTTTCAGGACAAAGCTTTGACAGCAGTGGAGCAAGATTCTCATGAAGCTCGCCTCTCTCTCAGCTCTGCCTTTCAAAGGTAGCAGGATTAAGCAGGAATTTTTGATTAGTTTATTAGTTTAAAGGGGACTGTTTATGCTTTTCCTACTCCACATTTAAGCCGTGTCCTCATTGCTGTGAAGAGAGCATGCCATGCAGCTGCTATGTTTGGAAATTTTCCAGCTGACAAGCATTTGGTCAGCAAACTAGAATTTGCTGGAATGTTTCTGCCAGAATACAGGTAAATTAAAATAGACAAACAAAACCAACCTTCTGATACAAAAACAACTGCCTGCTTTTCTGCTGACTGGTTCTTACCTGACTGAATTTGGTGCTAAGGAACTGAAGGTGGACTTTCATACCATCTTCTGGGAGTACTCTAAGGCGGTAAGTATTTTTAGGAGATGAGAAGTTCTGGGTTCTGCATATTTGGCTTTGGCTCCATGCCTGAAAAATGTAGAAGCTTTTAAACCTCACATTGAGCTAGATGGTCTGGTCTTCCAGGGTTCAGGACTGCCTGCTCCACCCTAGCTGGTTCTCTTGGATTCTGACATTAAAGGAAGCTGATTCTGTTTCATATTGTAAAATTCTGGCAAAGGACTTCCATTTCTTTGTTAGGAAAAAGAGGGGGGAAAAAATGAGTTTAACATTTAGAAGTCTCGACGTTTTCCAGAATTTACATAAAACGACCAAAGAGAGAGAGAGAAAGATTCCATAAAGAAAATAGGTAATCTTTGATTTTGGTTCGTTTCAGGTTGTAATAAGTCTCTAAATTATCCTTACTTAAATAAAACGTACAAAAATCAAGGGTTTGAGGTGGGGCTGTCAAGTGAATGTTCTGAACAGTATTATTTTATTTACCACATGAGATTTTTTGGTCCTTCTTATTCAGTACTGCAGATGTAAAAAGTCACAAAGGATAAGCGTCAGTAAAAATCAAGGGACTGAAAACAGCATTGTCAGAGAAAGACTGATCAAAAGATAGCTATTTTTTGCATTAGTGGTAAGTTAATGTTGAAGAATATAAGAAGATCAGATAATGAACAGCATTAAAAAGTGGGTAAAAATGAGTAGAAGTTCTCAATCTTCTAACACAGGAACCATTTGCTATCACATAAAATTAAAAATAAAAATTAAAATAAAATAAAAATAAAATTTGTCAGAGAACAAACCTTTTGCCTATGCCATTAATCTGAAGTATACTGCTGTAAGAAATTTAAAGCCAATACCAGTGGAAAAAGAGACCAAGGCTTATATGGGTTTTAGAAGTGTCCAGACATGTTAGTTATCAACAAAAATTTGTGAAGAAATTCAGGTTTTAATCCAATTTCTAGCTGTTAGAGAGGCGGATGAGATCTGGTAAGGAGATTATTCTGCCTTCTGTAACCTCTGCATTCTATCACATTCTTCCAAAGTATGTATACATTAGCCGGCATAAGGATAAGATGCTGCACTGAGTAGTAGGATCTTTGCTCTGATCTTGTATATTAGCTGCTATTGAGCATTCCAACAT
>NW_008824468.1:224082-231582 GCF_000699105.1 Pygoscelis adeliae | reverse complement strand
TCATCCCTCATCCCAATTGCAGAAATATATAGAAGCTCCAAACAATGAGCTAGCTATGATAAAAATGAATTTTCTGCTTGAGACAGCTCCTCTGGTTAGCTGTACTATATGTACAAAGTTATTCATTGTTGGCTACACAAATATTTTTTTTAAAATCCACACCTCCCCAACTTTTTGCAAAAAAAAAAATTTTTTTTGGACTTGTAGTGTTCCCTTGTACTTGTGTGAACCTTAACAAGAAAATTGACAGTTCTTCACTGAATACATCCAGTGCATCGCCTTACAAAAAGTTATTGGTGACCTAATGTAGATAATATAATCTTGAAGCCTTGTGAAGAAATAATGTATTAAAGATGACATCCTTTCAATAGACACATACAGTGGAGTGAAGATAAAATTGAGTGGGATATAAAAATTTGGTGAATAAAAGATGAAAGGTTGTAATGAAAAGACAATGAAGAAAATGTGTCTTTTGTAAAAGCTGTAAGAATGAGGGAAACACTAAACTTTCCCAGCTGGCTGTATTTGGCTGTAATGAGCTTTACATGTATGCACCCTTACTAGCAAGAGTCTTGGATTTATCAGGAAGATGAAAAATCCTGAAGAGTTTCCTTGCGGAGAGCAGAAGGCGAACGGTAGTATTTCTGAAGAACTCCCTTGGGCGCGCTCCCAGCTACCTTGATGTGTGTTGTGGACCTGGCCCCGACATGAGCAGGCTTGTATTTGTGTGTCAGGGTTGCCGTACCTGTGGAAATCAGCTGCCTTGCTGTGCAGAATTGGAATGAGCTTTTTAATTACATAAGATTTCAGAATAACAATGTTAAAATCATAATTTTTTAAGGAAAAAGTTACAAGCATATAAAATAAAAATTATTATTGATGTTGTATTTTGCAGTAAATACATTTCATTAGGTGCTCTTGTCATCCTATCTAGCTTGTAAAGACAGCTGATGAGCCAACCCAACTTTTCCCAGGCCAGAAACTTTTGAGGGCTACATTTTTCCTGTTACTTTTTCTAAACATTGTTACCAAATCCTCTGAGAGCAGCTGCTCTGTGCAATCTATTCTTTCTCTACTCAGATGGAATGTCCTCTTCCTTGTTCATCTTTTTATTCCCTATAATTTGGGCACTGGGGTGCTGCATGATACTGTAAAGGATAAGGTCATCTTTTTCCCGTCTTATTTAAGATTAGATGATAGATGCTTTTATTGTATGTATGTATGAGTACTTTCCCTGGTCCTAAATTTCAGGTTGCTTTTTTGTGTTTGCTGTCTTTTAAATCCCAGAAATACAACTTTAGTAGCTTAACAAATTAAATGTCTTAATTATTCACCATTTATATTCCCTGTAAGATTTATTATGTCTAGCTTTCTACAAGCTTTTTATACAGTCTGTGTAAGGGACTTTTTTTTTTTTTTTTTTAAATGGGGGAAGGGTTGGCATTGCATTTGAGGGTGGAATGGCCAAAACTGCTTATATTTTGTTAGATTTTGAGAAATCTGATTACCAGTATCTCTTAATCCACTTGTTGTTCAAAGGGCTTGCTTTCTACTGGAGTACTGTGATGGCAGTAACGCAAGTTCACTAGTGGGTCCTTGCTACAGCATCAACCCCCTACAAAGCGTTGGGAAGGAGGGGCTCCAAGGAGAGCCAGCATTATGCCTACTAGTGGTTTTATTTTGTTGGATCGGTTCTGAATTTCTCTAAACTACATATCACGACAGGCAGTCTGTTTCACTGCTTTTTTTGGTTACTGAAACCTAGCTTCTTTCTCTACTTTTATGTCTTCATGAGGTAGATTTGGCTGGCATCTAAAATGGTGTATTCAAGAAGAGGCTTGATGCAGAGAACATCATTGTGCAGTTTAAAGATGGATCTATTTGGTATCTGATGAAAAATAATGTGATTCCTCAGGAAGAGGATGAAATTCAGTTAGCAGAGGTTGTGAGAACAGATAAGTTATTTAGAGGAGGCAGAGAAGTGAGTCTTTGCAATTAATTTTTTTAAGTTACTAGAAAAAATTAACATGCATTCTGTTGTGATTGGGCTACTTTTTATGGGTGTGTAGGTAAATGGTGATATTTATTCTACTGCCAGTGTTGGCAATATATGACAAAGTCTACAGTTTTTCCTTTTGACTAGAATTTTAGTAGACGTCAGATCCTTCTATTAGGAGTGTTGTATCTGGTGAAGTTCACCTCTTTGAATGGAAACTAGTATTTTTGAGAGCAATACCACAGTTTTATCTGACCTGTCCAGTTTTGATCAGATGTTTTTACAAGCATTGCACTGTGGTCAGGAACCATCTGGCTGAAATTCAAGTTCAGATGTCACTAGTTCTAGCTGAAAAGTTTCTGAAATGTCTGTCCCGTTACAGAAATTATCTGTTCCACTTTCCTTTTGTTATGGGTTGTCTTTTTATGGCAGTGCTGTAGCTGCAATCACTGGCGTACGGAAGAGGGGAGGAAGTCTTGTGAGGAAGCTCCTTGCTTTTCTGCACTCGGAGGCTATACTCTTTTCTTTCTCAATTTATCTGCTAAATGGATTCCCACCTTTGAAACATATGCATGAGTGCATAGCTTGAAGGTTTTTGTAGCTTTATTCTGCAGTACCCATATGTTCTGCCTGATCACTAGAAAAGAGGGAGATGTTTCTGGTAAGGCTTCTTAACTCTTAGGATTATTTGTTTATAGTAAGAAGGTTTGTCTTGTATCATTGTACTTCTCATTAAGGTATCTCAAGTTCAGAACAATAAATGTTATATTCATTGATTACACATTTTAACTTCCCTTGGGGGACATCGAGTCTAGGGGTTTTTTTGAAGCATCTGATCCAATTTCATATCAGATTCGCTGAACTTCTCAGGGAAATTTTCTGTGCTATCATCAGAGAAGTTAAGTATCTTTCTAATGAAAAGCTACTAGTTATAAATAGTTAGACTACTACTCTGAGACAAAAGCGAGAAAATTTTTTTTTAGAAGGAGTTTATTAAAACCATGAATGAACAAAATGTTTCTCTGACCAGCAGATTGCTGTTAAGGAAGGTTTTTCACAGGGGTGTTCCATGTCTTCCTGTCACAACCAGCTGCTTTTCTTTTGTCTTAGAGACAAAATATCCCTTGCACTTTGAGGTACTCATGTTATTAATAACTACACCACATTCCTCTTCCAGCTTACCCTCCAGAATTTACTCAGAAAGTAAGTAGATGCATGGATTTTCTGTGAGGCTTGCTGTCACTTAGACACTGCTTCTGAGCTTCTTACAGACTTTTGTCTGGAAGACCCATTATTACAAGATCTCTTGCTTTGCCAGTTTGGAACCTCACAAATTTTTGTCTTTTCCCTTGTATTTGGTAAAATAATATAATTTGTATTTGGTAAAATAACATATTTAATTTTTAAAGAAATACCTCACCTGCTTTAGTGTTCTGGTGCCAGGGCAAAGAAGCAGCATGCAGTTTGTCTGTCTGTATTATTTTTAAGAGGTTGTTGTAAAGTTTGAAAGGTTAAATTTATTATTTCTTCACTTGTTGAATGTGAACAGTCAAAACTCCTCATACAACCAGATAGTTCTGCCCGGATAGATGTGTACATCCAAGGCAAAAAAAGGCAAACTTAATTCTAGCCCCTGAGGGAAGGGCTAATCTTTAGAACACTTTTTTTTTCCCTCTTTTTTAATAGATGATGGTAGACTATCTAGTGCCTCACTGCTTTAGTAATTTTTTATTAACAACCAACACTGTTTGCAGATGCCCTAACTTTACAGAAGGGGAGCTGAAGTTACCAGAAGGCCTAGAGACTCACCTAATGGTATGCAGCTCTTTGCAGAAGCGGAGGTGGAAAACAGGTCTTCTCTGTCCTTGTCTAATGCTTAAATACCAACAGTTCCTTTTCTGTTAGAGAATGGAACTACGGAAAGATCACTTTTTGTCACTTTTGTGAGTGTGTACCATTTCACATTTTTACCTGGGTTCATTTTTCCAGGGTTTCTCTCATCTCTGTCAGAGCCATAACTTGCCAGAGTATACTCTCCATGATGAAAAATACTCCAGTCACCTTTTTGCTTACTTTGGAATTGGAGCTTTTTCAATCCATAGCTAATCATTGCATAGGTTGCTACCATGGTTCAACACCTTTTGCTTTTCTCCAGCAGCAAGAAACCCATTATTTTTATTTAAACCAATATTTCTTTCAGCGACATGTAAAAATAATCACTTTGAGAGGGTTTCCCATTAGAGAAATCAGTTACTGCTTGTCACCAATCTCTTTCAGTGTGGAAACATTAAGATCTAATCCATTGAAGATGATTGTTTAAGGCAGTCTGTATTCTTAAAAATACAAGGTGGGGTTTTTTTAACAGTTTGCAGACAAACAGTTTTCATTTAGTGGAGATGCCTTGCTTGGAAGTATCCATTCTTCATATGTTTTGTTAAAATTTATTTTTTGGGTCTTCATCTAAATATCTGTGGTTAGGATAACTGACGGTGCAAGGAAGAATTTTAATAATAACCTGATAGTTTCATTTGTGTGACGATAACTCAGTAATAATCAGCTTGGACTTCTTGCACTTGAGAGAAACAAGGAGACACCATTCAAATAATAAGCAGGGAAACTGGAAAAATGGCAGCTTCACTCTTGTGCTCCATCCTCACCCCATGTCAAGTCGCCAGTTGATCATTTCCAGAGCTGTGATTATTACACACAGAATCATTAACATTAATGAACTACATATAGAAAGTTCTACTGCTCATATTATGAGGTTCTAGTTAAAGTAAATCATGGTGAACTGTGTTACATGGGAAGCACCCGTGGAAGATGATGCATAGTCCCTCATATCCATACTAGAAACAATAAACTATGACAACAAAAGACTATATAAATTACAGTTATTAATGAGCTACAGAGCTGTCTCTGTGACAACTGTTAAATTCATTACAGTTTAGTTGCATGTTTTGGGGTGTCCCATGAAAATGAATAGGTGATTGAGATCATTCACATCATGTTATTAGCGGATCATATTTTAATTGGCAAGTGTGTTTACTTTTTCATGTGTTGCTAAGTTGCTTCATTAACTCGGATATAACTTGTTCGAACAATTTTTGAAGCTTTTGAGAATCTGCAGAATAACTCTCCAGACTGTTGTATGCTTTTTTCCTGAACTTTATTCAGCACCTCCTGAATGAAAATTCACTGGGGGGTGGAGGGGGTGGTGTTTGACCTACACTTTTTCTCCTGGAACGTGCACACACACTATTGACCTCACTCATCAGAGTGGCTGACAAAATCAAACCCTAAAGTTTTTAATCTTTGACTGTTCTTAGGTGGACTAATTCCTTTTCTTTGTGGATAATCTCAGGGTTGGTGTCTTTCTCTCTTCCTGTTTAGACTTGCCAATTGAAGGATGCGGGAGAGAATCTCTGGGTTTTTTTCAAAGCAGTCTACAAAATTGACATCAATAACAATTAGTTTTAAACGTGCTTCGTCTGGTGAAACCTGTGTCACCCAGAACACTGTTAGACTGGTAGGCAATGCCAGAGATGTATGAGGAGAAGACGGCATTAAAAAATAAAATGCATCAAAATTAGTGTACGCACTGATGCCAATGCCACTTTCGGTGCTGAAGAATCCAGTTTGAGTTATGGAGAAGGAAATTGAAAATAATCTATGTTTTGCCCAGAAAGGAAAGCATATGGGGATAAATCCTGCATAACACTGACTATTTATGGAAGGAGCAGATGGCAGCGTAATAAGCGATTGGAGTTGTGTCTGGTGCCTAAAGTGCTACCATTGATTTCAACCCTAAGGTAGTAGATAAAATTGCCTTATAGGTCATTGAGATGTGCCTTTGTACACAACTGATCTTAACATTTCAGTGCCACCCACAGAAAAGATGCTCTCCTTTGCTTTGTCATCTGCATAATGTGACTTTTCTTTAGCATTTAGTAGAGAGCCATTCTATTAAAGTCTGAGGGAGCTGCTTCAGAGACAAGAGATCAAGACTTGCATTGATAAAGCTGATCATATACACTGCTACAGATAGATAGGTGCTACTATAACCTGTTGGGGACAGTTTGTCTAACCAAAACAGAGGAATAAAGATCTTATTTAACAGAGGAGTCATCTGTGTACATCCTGGCGCCAGAATAAGTTAAGCAAGTTAAATAAACTGTATTGAAAGTCTTTTTGCCTTTCCAGCTGAAGCAGTAATCTTGCATAGTCTGAGAATTTTCAGGAGTTGCTTGTTTATATTGTTGGTACCATAGAGATGGGGACTTCAGTCAATCTCTAATAGTTCTGATCTTCTAATAGTAAAATGTTTCAGGGTGCACGATGAGTAGCTGAAGCATTTTCATATCTCAGCCTAGTTTCCTTATTGTCTTAACTTTTAAGAAAAATCAAGATCGACGAGAAGGAACATTGACTCCAAGTGCTTTAGAATTTACTGAAATGCCAAATTTGCTTTAGGCAAAATAGCGTCCTCTGAAGCAGATATATTCCTTGCTTCAGATTATTTAACTACTTGAGCTCAAAGAACAGTTCATTAAAAATTGAGAAACTAGGAACTGAAGGTGGAAACCTAGCTTTTCAAACTTTCTACTCTCTTACTAAAACCTAGAATTGAGGGAATGAGTCCTGAAATGTTGAGAAACAGGAATATGGTAGTCCAAAGCAGTATGTTCAGTTCCCTCTCTGTAAATGATACTTTTTTTTTTGTTTTCACATGCATGCTTTTACATCTAAAACATACTTAGATAAGCTTATTTGCTTGTGTATCTAGCCTATTTATAGTGTTGTTTATTTACTAATAAACCAATTTTTAAATGCTGTACTTGTGCTTGTTGAATGATAATCAAGATTCAGTTAAAAAAAGGCTTTCAGAAATATTAGTGAATTATTTTGCAGAAAAGAAATGCAACGTTACCCATTTCGTAACAAAATCGTAACTTAAATATGTATAAGCCAAGTTGCTTACACAGATTGCACTTTTATAGTGTATGCTTCTGGATAGCTGACAAGTGCCAAATGTTTGTGTAAAGTAGATCAATCAGTGAGAAAAGGTTTTATTTCTAAAAAAGTAAATAAAAATCAAGGTTGCAAATAGAGAGCTAGATTAAAATCATTTATGTAAACGGAAATATCTTCCAAATTGAAACTTGTTACCTCTACTACAGTGTAGATTGTGAGAATAGGACTTGTTCTATCAGCTTTTTCCATTGTTGTCCATAGCATCCTGCATCTGAACATCAGAAGTGGCATCCTCTATTTTTGCAAGCAGACAGAAGGCTCAAAATGTGCCTGAGATAAGACAATGAGGAATAATCTTTTGCTCATCCTTGGCAGTACACAGCTGTTCTTGAACTTGTCAGCAGATTGCATGAAATGGTAAAAAAGCAGCCTTATACCTAGTCTGCAGAGGCCTCTGGTAGCCTCAGGCCTCTAGTAACGGCCTCTCTCTCTTTGCCGTGGAATAGGACTGCAGCTGATAGATGATTGATTTG
>NW_008824468.1:179116-224054 GCF_000699105.1 Pygoscelis adeliae | reverse complement strand
CTTATGCAGATTCTTTCCCTGCAGCCAGAATTTACTCCTAGTGAGGTGGTTTCATACAATCTTCTTGGTTGGGCCCCACTTGATTTATTTGGTTTCCAGCTGTGAGAAGTGGGCGTCCTGAGAAATAGGGTATGACTTGCGTCCTCCACGAGGAACAGTTCTCCATGAGTAAGGGTAGAGGTTTTGTGTGCAGATTTCAGCTGTACAGAGTCCTAATTGTTTGATTCTTTCAATTGTAGTAACACATCTTTATGTAAGGTAAGTTTCCAGGATATTTACAGTTCAGTTCTCGTTTGTTAGAAAGAACATCATGATTTTAGAATTTTTTTATGGAAATACATTAAATTACTTGAAAGGTAAAAGAATTCTGTTCAGTGATGAGAGTTCCTATGCGTGTGCTTATTTTTTCTGCTTTGAATAAGCAGATGACCTGTAGTTAACTGCTATGAATGCTCTTCATTCAATGAGTAGATCCATCAGTTCTCTAGAACGAGACAGAGCTCTGGAGCTGTACTAGCTTGTTCTGTAACACTTAAGATAGATGGGGAATGCTTGGCCATGGTACTTTATCTCCAGAGCACAATGTCAGCTTTACTTTACAGAGGTGGTTTTCAATTTTAATGTTTCACCAAGCCTTTTCTGTTAACTACCTCTTACCCCAGATTGTCAAGGGTCAGGTAATTCCAGAAATCCAGAAATGAGTGACTTACTTTGAAAGTGCTTGGTTTTTTTCTTAAAAATGTAAACATGGATTTTTTTTTTAGTAAGATTTTTCTTGTATACCAAGGAGAGGATGTGTTTTAGGAGCATATCTATATGCTGCTTATTTGAAGCAGCAATTTATTTGAAGTGTGCAAATATTCTGCATCAGAGGCTCTTAAAATACAGTTGATTTTGGGATCATGCTGGTGCTTCTCCAGAGTAATGTTCAATGCATTTGGGCAGATAGAATTTTGTAGTTTTGCTTGCATGTGCTGCTGGGTGAGTCCAGTTCCAGAGTGATGTCTATGTTTCATCAGCTGTCCAGTCAAGCTCATTTGTTTGGTTTGATGTGAAAAACCTCAAATCTTAACCTTTCTGTTGTAGATGATAGTTTTGAGAATTTTTGTACAATCCCCATCCTAAAGTACATCTGTGTAGGATGGATCTTCAAGCTCCAGACTCATTAGCCTACAGATTCCTCAGTTATACGATGATACTGCTTTCAGAGGGAGAACATGAATACTCTAGAGCCTCTCCAGATCCATGAGGCAGATTACAGATGAAATTAATTTTTTAAAATATATTTCGGTCATCTGATTTAGAATGCAAAGTCTTGAATTATTTGGATAAAACCAAGTCTCGTACCTTTTTCTCCTATTGCACTGCCAGTACCGGCATCAAGTATCCTCTGACCAGAAACCAAAGATTACAGGTGTTTGTATGCATAAGCCAGTGATTGGCCGTTGTGTACGTTTTGTAAGTTCAGAGGCTTTAAAATGGCCTGAGGGCTGTGTTGCAGCTTGAAGCTGATAGTGTGTTGCGTGCTTGTTACGTGGGGATGCTTGCAGGTTCAAAGTCTATTGGGGCAGAGCTTGGGACTGCTGAAGTGCAATCGGATCCATATTGCCAGTACAAACAGTCCAGGCACATCACTTCCTGAGCTGTGCCCCATCACTGTCTCAGCTAGTCAGTTGCCATGGCCCAAAACTCAGTCATAGAATCATAGAATCATTAAGGTTGGAAGAGACCTCTAAGATCATCGAGTCCAACCATCAACCCAACACCACCATGCCCACTAAACCATGTCCCTAAGTGCCTCATCCACACGTCTTTTAAATACTTCCAGGGATGGTGACTCAACCACGTCCCTGGGCAGCCTGTTCCAATGTTTAACCACTCTTTCAGTAAAGAAATTCTTCCTCACGTCTGATCTAAACCTCCCCTGGCACAACTTGAGGCCATTGAGCAAAGTGTTTGCCAGTCAACAAACATTAAAAATTTAGTAATACAGACAGTAACAGTTCAGCGCTTGAGCTTGCTAGTCAGCCCTGTTTTGTTTAGCAGGGAAGAAGTGACCAAAGGGACCACCTTGATGACATTTCCTAGTATGGAAGTTAACCACCTCATGTGATCCTGTTTATCAGTTTAATAAACTTTCTGTATGAAAACCAGCTATTTATTCATTTTGAGGGCTGTTTCTGGACTTTTATTAGAATCTGGAACCATGTTTATATAAAATACTAATATTTTTATTTTAAAACTTCTGGTTTATATTTATTGTTTGCTATGGTATTTTTATTAAAATGTCTGTGTTCATGTATATGTGCAGACATACATACGTGCAGTGCATAGACATGTATACATATACACATGTGCGCACATATATTTATAACATCTTTAGAGCTAATTTCTGTACAATTAGTCATTGATTACTGTTACAATGTTCTTAGTAAAAAGATACCTCAGAGCAGATAGTGTCTGGTCTTGTTCAAGACTCAAGTCACAAGTTTTGTATGCTTGTCTCTTGTGTAATTGTATTAAATATTAGTAATATCAAAAATTAGTCATAAACATCTTGATGCTGAAAATTTCAGAGTAAAGAACACTTTGCAATGACATGTTTATGCTGAGGGTATATGAGGCAAGTGATTCTCCCACCCCAAAAAAGAGTGATTCTTAGTTAAGACTTGTGTTCTCACTGCCAGGTCTTATTGCGCTGCTCAGATGAGCTTGAGTACTGGGTGTAAGGCAGAGCTTGAACCCAAAACTAAAAGAGGGGAACATACTGTCTTCCCTTGCTAGCAGTAGCTAGTTTGGCTTATTCACATCAGCTACTGTGCAGTTTGCTGTTGCACCTTGTGCCAGCTGTTGACCGCACAAGGAGGCTGTTAGATTTTGAGCATTAGTTTTCTGCCAGATTAGAAAAGAGGTGAGTAATTTTTGCTAGATTAGTGAGTTGAATTTGGTTTACCACGTGCTCAAAAGAGCAGTAGAGCACACAAGACCAGGAACAGGGGAGGGGGTTGCATACGTATCATTAAAATGAGAAACTGTTAAGCACAGATGACACTCAGTCTTTTTGTTTAAAAAACAATTATCTCCAAGGAAGAGGAACACGGTTTATTTCATGTCTTTGCTTACACAGCCAGCTTTAAGTAGAGGTCATCCACCACCATTAGTGGTCCAACAGCTTCATCCTTCCATTCCTCCAGAGCTCTATAGGTGAGTACTGCCTGGTCTGCTGGCACTTGCTGTTCATTTTGTGTCTGTGCCATATGCCTTGAGGCGTCATCTTACGAATCCTCAAGGCAGAACAGTTCCAGCTTGGGACTCTCCCCAGTTTTAGATAATTCGTTCAGCTTCTTTGTTATGGCCGGAAATATTTTGCTTATTACATTTCCTTCCTTTTCTATTTTGCCATGTTCGTGCCTCCTAAATCTTGTTAATAGCCAGCTACTTTTTCTCCAGGGTTTCTTAATGAAAATGTTTAGTAATAGCATTGTCAGGATCCACCCTGGAGGTATTCTGTTAACCCCTTCATTCAGTCCAGTGTCCCGTGTCAGCAGGTGTCATCATCTGTTCGTCACCCAGTTCCTCACCCACTTTTCTGTTCTTTTGCTGGCATTGCAGTCCACAGCTGGGTTTTATAATTAGATCCTCTGTAATGTTCTCACTAATTGCTAAACAGGACTTAAACCAGCAAAAGTTCTTGTCATTTCAGTTACTTAATGGGGAAAAAAAAAATCTCATAATGTACAAGAATATCCGGTCTTCTGCTGTGCTTTTTTTTTTTTTTCCATTGACCCCTGCATGTAATATGGAAGAACCTCTTCTTTCGTCATACTGTCCATGTTAACATAAATATGAGGGAAAATTTCATCATATCCAAATCCTGCAACATCCATTTCAGTTTCCTTTTACTTCTTTAATGGACTCTCTGAGTCATAATCACTAAAAAAAAACCAATATTGATTGAGGGGGTGGACAGTTTGGAGGGTTAAGAAGGAAACCACAGACACCCCCTACACCTCTCCCCCACACCTCCCCGTTTAGTTTATAACCAGTGCTGTTGTCAGGAAAGACGGTGACCAACCATCTCGTGTTTTTAATGGAATTGGGTGTAAGTTTTCAAAAACTGTTTGTATGCTAAAGCATAAGGGCTGCAATTTAGATGTACTTTTATTTCACCTTTTTTGGTTTATGTGAAATAGTTATTTTAGGTGCACAGTTTATTTCAGCCTATTCGACACAGACCAGCACTGTGTTTTAACTAGGTTTTGTGATGCATGAGAAGACCAGACTTCAGTATGCATCAGCTTTGGCATGAGGCGAGGGGTACACACATTACGAGTATTTAGCGTAACATTAATTCACACTTGGCGAGCTCTTTTTGTGCAGGAGTGTCTGCCTTCAGAATCTGATGGTGAATGGGGGCTGTGTGAACCTGGTGCGATGCAACTGCCCTGGTTTTACAAAAGAGTATGTGAGGTGTGTAAAACACGGTCTTACACTTCAGTTTATTGCCTTGAAATCACTGTAGCGTGGTTAGCATTTGGATGTATAAACATCCACAAAGCTGAGCTGTGGCCTCTTTTTGAAAATAGAAATCGCTGCACATAAGAGAGACGATGGAAAATGTGTACAGTCTATACAGTCTTCCAGCAGTAGATTGAGACCAGTGGCACTTCCCCGAAAAAAATAAATTACCCGAAATTTGCAGCACATTCATATTCAATTTCATCACAGCAGATGCTCATTAGTATGTTGTTATTAATTGGTATTCACTTTAGGTTTTGTTTAAAATGAAGATAATAATTAGGTTTTAATTACTGCATCTTTCTAAGGGGGGGAGGGGAGGAAATGCCTCTCAAAGCACTGAAGTATTTCCTGTACGCGTTGCTCTGTTACATCTAAGCCTTGAAAGAGTCTCTGAGACACATTTTTCTGCCAAGAGACTTCTTTTCTATTTCCTTTTCTTTCTTTCCTGTTTTTAAAGTATTAAGAACTAGTTCTAAAGGATTTGTTTGATGGACGTACTGAATCATATCACAGTAGTAAGAGCCACTGTTCTTTCTAATCAAATTACCAAAAAGGCTTTTCACAAAAGTAACTCTCTCAAGCAGCTGATTAATGAAGTGGTGCCACTGTTTTGTATTATAATTAATTGAAGTAATACAAATAACTTCTGTAGCCTGTGGAAATTATCTCCTTTGCAAAGCAGCCTAATAGAGTTAGCAAACTAGGAGGAGGAGTTTTTTGTGGTTTTTTTAAATTTCTCATTGCCTTCATCATCCATAAAACCATAGGTGACACAATGGAAAACAGTAAATGACAAAGAATACAAAATAACACTACCACAGAGAGGGCTTGAAGAAATGGGAGGGAGTCAGGTGCAGAAAAAAAGCAAAAGGGCAGAAAAAAAATGGGAATGCAGAAAAGATTTAAAGGGTCAGGAGTGTGGTGGGACTATAGAGAAGTAGAGGAATTTGGGAGATGCCAAAGTGTAAAGAAAAGACTTCAACCTACTGTAGAGGAATATGAGTAATCTAAAAAGCATTGAAAAAGCATCGACCGTAACATCTTTCTTTGGTTAATACAGGAATTCACAGTGGTTCGAAGAAAATTGATCTAAGTAGGGGCATTTAGTTTACTGGCCTGTTCAAATGTACGCTTTCAAGATACAGAGGTTTTACATGCTGCTTAAAAGGCGTTTAGTAGAATAGCACTGTATCTAGGTAAGTAAAACATCAGAACTAGAATCATTAGCTCAGTCTTCTGCTACCTTGCTGTTGTGAATTTCCATCAACTTTTCCTTCAGTTTATTTTTCCATTTTCCTTTCCTCACACCTTTCTTACCTGGATTATCTAGGTCACCATGCTGCCCTTAGCTACGGAACAGATTTTAAAGGTTGGTGTGTTAGCCACTCAGGCACCCTGTTAACAGGATGGAGGAGAATGAGGCATCTCAGCTGAAGTTCCTTGGCATGTAATCTAAAACAGCCAGCACTGAGGGAGGGGCCTTCTGCTTTCAACACCTAAATGCTGCTGCCACCAACCTTTCTTCCATAACAGAAAAGGTGGTGAGAGATAGTGCATCTTAAGTTCTCCTCAAGCACTGTGTTTAGGGTAGGAAGATGCTCACCAATGGTTAAATCTTTCCAGGTCCCCTTACTTTCAGAGAGTTGAGCTTTGGCATTTCTAAAAAAGAGGAGGAAAGGTGGACACTGGCAATTTTTCCACCCTCTCTTGCAAGATTAAGAAAACCAAGTTCAATTCTCTGTTCTTGCCAGAAGGATTGCAAACCTGTGTCTGCTTCTTCTGGAAAAATCCCCTACTCACTGACTACGCTGTTACAGACTGAGGGAGTTGGGACCATTCTCCACTTGAAACTTCGCTTTGTGGAAAAATGGTATCGCGGTTTGCTGGGCCAGAGAGAGGTGGAGTTGAGCGCACAAGGGGCCTAAAAACTCAGCTCTGGAGCAAGGCCATTTGTGGGACCTTGGGAAGAGATGGTGCTACGCTTCAGTCCAGTGCCGTGTTCAAACATCAGCAGCTGTAGGGACAGGACAAATACTAAGCTAGTCATTGCAGTCAAGCAGGGTGGACTTGGACATGTGTGGACGCACAGCTGACCTTCAGGAACTCCAGAAATAGAAATGCATTGCGTCTGTGAAGTCTCCTTTCCTAATGTGTGCCCTAGTGAGCGTTCCCTGGCGTGTGTGGTACCTGAGTGAGATTATTTTCTTTTCATGACTGACCATTTTGTACCCTAGTTTTGTGCTTAGTTATAGGAAAATTTGCTTTTCCGGTGTTCGTAATTCACCAGTTCTGTTAAGAAGACACCATCAGTTTCCTTTTACATAATTTGTGTAATCTTAAATTCTTCCTAGGAAGGCAGGGTGGAGATTTGCAGTTGGCCTCCTGATGCTATAGGAACCAGTTCTGCAACCATATTAAACCAGGATTTCTTTAAATTAATATTTTGTTGGCCAAGCACAATGATTTTTTTTTTTTACTACATCTGTTATTTTTATATTAGAAGCTTAATTTTTCTGTCAAAGGTGTGAATAACTGTGCTGAATGCAAACTATATACCTTTGGTTCCTTCATCTGTTTATTGCTGTTTTAAATGCAATTTAAAAAAAAAAAGTTTGGTTGCATAGAAAGAACAAAGTGTTCTTTCATGGAAGCTGTCAAAGAAGCAGATCTATCTGCTGAAGTCAGTGCTTAATGAAATCAAGAAATCAAACATCGCGGAACAAATAAGAACCTCAAAATAGAGTTTTATTTTCATGTACTCACCATTCAGTCTTTCATGGGAAGAAAGAACGCATAAATGATGACGCAAATTTAGCCCAAGTTCTTACCATAATGTTAGGGGTGTCAGGTTTTCTTTACACAAAAAAATCACCATTAAAAGTAAAATATTACTTGGGTTTGAAGTTTTAGAGATTGGGGTTTTTTCCCCTTTTTTTAAACCTATAGGTTATCAGAAATTAAGGAAATGTAAGAAGTGAGGATATAAGTAATTCCTAAAGTCCTTTTAAATTTGAGGTACCTCTTCCTTGGATTCATAAGTATGCCATAATATTCATACTTAATTGCATGAAAATCTTCAAACCCTTTTGTTTTCCACCAGTTGTAAGATGTGGCAGGAAGCTAAAGGGAAGGAGATACTAGCACATTATCAGTAAAAAAAAAATAATTGTGTGTGTGTATATATATCTGTCTATGTGTGCATGTGTACATTTTTACATACTGATTTTTGTATTTTCTTTATCCATTTAAGCAGTGACTTTCAATTAGCCTGCCTACTAATATCAGGTCACTAAACTCTATAGCTGATGCTTTATTCTTTCATGTGGATTGTCATTCGTTTGCTTCAGTTGGCTGGCAAAGGTTGTTGTATATCCATTACCAGCAACACAGCACTTTGCATTTCTGAATTGACAAGCAGCTATATTGACCTAGCGCTTATTATGGGTCAACAGCTGCGTTAACCGACGGAAGGACTGAGGGGCAATTAAAATGAATTGGCAAAAATATATCTTCCTAATTTACTCCAATTTGTTATTTATGCTAACATTGTATGGCTTCTATGGTGACACTAAACAGAATGGACCCAATAATGGCAATTAACATAAAAATATAATGGCTAATCAAATTGACAGCAACTGTTTCTCATCATCTCGACACACAATACATTATCAAAACAAACTATTATGAAGGAGGTAATTTCAGTGTTCTATTCAACCTGCTTCATGTGTGCAGTCAGGGAGATGTGTACCAGCAATTACAGCTGAATCTAAAAAACTAAACAAATAACTTAATCGCTGTCGTCCTCCTTTTTTCTTCTTCAGGAAGCAGTAATCAGGATTTACTAAAAATAACTGGTGTATAATAGTATAATGATGATGCATATCGTAGAATAGCTAATAAGGAATAAAATAAGCTTCTGTGTGTCTTTTTTTAAAGTAGGTTCACATGAAGTGGAAAAAAGTATACTGTTAAAATATATAAAAAAATAACTAAGCAGTAGTAATAGTTGTCAAATGTCTCAACATGAGTTGCTTAATAGTTATAGATACTTTAGAACATGTCAGTAGAAGTGTAAAATCAGCTGAATTTAGTAACAAAACTTGGCTTGATTGGGTAGAAGAGTGAAAAGCTAAGTTAAAGCAGAATTCCAGTAAGCAGAAATAGTTTACCAGTTCCTCTTCCACTGCATTTTCAAGATCGTTCCTTGTGGTATACTGAGTTGCAGTTTTACGTTGGTCTAACCACATTCTTCGTTGGTTTTATAGCTTATCAAGAAAATCTTCAAGAGTTCGTACGTATCTAGATGTGTACTAAATGTATTTAAATGGACACTAGTTCCACGTTTGATGCTGTTAGGTTATCTCATTCTTAATTAGGATTTTTGTAACACACAACTCTTCAAATTATTGTTGGCCAATATTTGAACTCCAATATCTTAAACAGCAGGGACTGGAATGTGGTTTTGTTGAACAAGAGTTCAAGAAGATTACCTTGAAAGGGTTTAGTTGTAGCGTGGGCAGGATGGATCTCATGTCTATTCGAGCAATCTTCTAGTGCGCAGAATGGCGGCAGTGACAGGAATGCATACAGGCATGTATTTTTGAAGAAGAGGAACAGCACAGAGGCTTGACATCGCTGACATTCAGAGCATTTAATTGAATATCATATTCCACGTGTACACACCTGCAGATTTTTGAACTACATGTGTGATTACTAACATGCAGTAGCCTTCACAGATGTGTAGAGCAAGGTGATGGCATAGCTGTAAAGGTATATATGCACCTGTTCTTATTTGAATGGCATGTTCACAATTTATGTAACCACAGCTGGAGGGGGTGGGGGGCAGGGGAGAGGGGAGGGAATACAGCCAAACACCTGTCTTCATCAAAAATATACATTAACTCTTTTTTGAGATCACTGCATTGTACAATATACTAAAGCACTAAAGTTATTCCTTTGTCCCATCATTCTTATGACTTTCATGTTGTTGCTAAAGCACCATTGTGATACGCATATCTATAAGAATGGATAAATGCGATTTATGTTTCTGTAAGAATTGATAAGTTTAGTATAATTTATGTAAATGCTTGGTGTAAATTGTGAGAAAAAGTGTAGAGATGTAGTAAAGGGCTTTTGCAGCATAATAATAATAATAGTTCCAAAATCTGACATGAATGGAATGTATAAACTGTTAGAAAAAAACCAGAAAGAATCACCTTTTGATAGTGGACTTAGAAATGGGTACAAGAGACGCGCTTTTGAGTTGGGTTTTTAATTACTGTCTTCTTACATTACAGTATTCTGATAAGGCCCTGTACACTCAGCTCTGCTTTTACCGATACATTTTTGATGTGGACTATGCGATGGATAAAGTGATTACTGAAGATGATAAAGGTAAGTTTAAATTTTTAATTAATTAACTATAGTTTAATAGCAACTTGCATGCTAGAAACTAGGCCTACACATTTGTATTCTTCAAATCTGAACTGCAAGGCTGTAATCTAAAACAGAAAAAGGAAGAAAGTATGAATTTAGGAATCCCCTGTAAAAGGAATGTGTTGTGCTGGAGTTAACCACTTTAAGAATACATTATATGTCTCCTTTCTTCTTTTGAAGTGACTGCGCTTTGGAAAAAGTGCTTTTCTTGCATGTTATACCATTAGAGAAATCTCTTTGCTTGAAGTTTGAAGGACACGTCAGCTTCAGTAAATAGATTAATTAACACATATGTATACAATATCTAAAAGAAAAGCCAATTAAAACTTATATTCAACTATTAATATTGAAGAGACACTTTTTATCAGGGAGAAAATGGTGGCACAAGAAAAGCAGTAATGCTAATTGTCTACAAAGCTCTCTTAAATACACAGATTAAGCTAATGTTGGGAAGATTATTTTTTTTTCTTGTCTTCTTCCAATTACCATAACATTTCTGAACTAAAGCATTTCTAAGCTGTAACAGAACTGTGGGTTTTGTGCAGCTAAGTGATTTTCAAGCTGATGGAAGAATGTCTCTGAAGGTGGGCTAATGCTTGGCTGACTTGGAATTCTGAATAAAGCCGTGTTTGGGTCCCACCGTTGAAGTGAGTTATCCACAGAGAGAACTGCCACTGCATCCTCTGTGCGGTGCTGGTGGTGCCTGTGAAGAAAAGGTGCTACTGCTGGAGACTACTATTCTGATAGCTGCTCTGCTGTGATGGTCTTCCCCACCCCTGCCCTGCGTCACCAGCTACGTTGCTGGGTGGCGGAAAGAGACTAAACAAAACTCACGTCTTTCTAAATGTTATTTTGATAAGCCTTATATGAAAATCAAAATAGCGTAACCTCTTAGCTAAAAAATGCTCAAATAAGCGAACAGTCTGGTTCTGGCCTGTTACACTTCCTTTCCTAATCCCTCTAAGACAGTGAACTCACTCTGATGCTTGCATTTCAGAATGACTTTGTACATCCAAAGAAGGTCACGCTCTATTAGCCATCTCAGTCTAATACAACTTTGTAGATGTACTGAAGGAATGTTATATAGTGGATGCTACTGCTAGCTGAAACCAAATTACTTTGCGTGTAGATCTCTTGCCTAATAAAAGGACATAAGAGTAGAAGGGGCTTCATGGTGATCGCATCCAATCCCCTGCTACTGCAGACCACCACATCTTTAAGGACTGCAAGTTTATGGCACTTCATTTTGAAATCTGTGGGTGGTTCTTCCCCTTTCGCTGCTGTTCAAGATGTGTTTCAGACCCTCGTTTCTATGATGGCTGAAAATTCACTATAATTTTCCCATTCTAACCTATTTGTGGCTTGTTTATGTCCGTTCACAAGATGTTTATTTATTTCTCTTCCCTGCTGTTCTCCACTATGCTTTTGGAAACAGTGGTAACATCTCTATTTTGTTTTAAACTAAGGCAGAGATACTCAGCTTTCTTTAGGAGGAACTGGTCTCTGCTGCACGATCCTTCCTCTTAGCACCTTTGTGTGCAGGTCTTTTCTAGGTTGAATTAATCTTTGAGTATGAGAAACTAGAAATTACATGGAATTTTAGATGGTATCTATCCAGTGTTTTGTACACTGGATCTGTATGTTTGCTGGAAGTACCTCTGCTGATGCTTTCTTGAGTCACCTATGCCCTGTTCATAGCCGTATCATATCATTAACTTGTAGTTAAGTAATGATAGAAATCCTGAGGTCTGAGGGTTTGTTTTTTTCCTCCTGTCATTTTGGAACCATGAGTTCATATCTCACGTTCATGGCATTTTGTTTTAGTTTAATTTTCTTGGTTTCATTCATTTTGGACTGCTTAATCTCATTTGTAATTTTAGACTTCAAGGTTAATGAATTACCTCTGAAAAACAGTGTGGTGGCTTCTGCATTCACATTATTTCCCTCCTTCTGCCTTAATCAGAAAATGTTTCTTGGACCCTCACCGCTAATTGGAGAATGTTCAATAAAATTAGTTTCCAGAGTAATTCTCAAGGAATTGCAAGAACTCTGCTAGGACCTTCTGTTCTCTTGGACAGTTTACCTTTCAGCATGGTGTATTTTTATCTTTTTCTTAGCTATTTGAAAGTTATTGTATAATCTTCTTCAGCCAGCCAGTGATTTCAGCCTTGGTGCTGCAGCAGGTGTTAAGGCCAGATAAATTAGATCTGTTAGTTTTCCTTTGAAAATTGGTTCTCTTCAAAGAGACTAACTAGGTGAGTCTGGTAAACCTATGTACAATTTTGTCCCATTTTTCAGATATCTTTTGGGAGGAAGTCATCTTTCTATTGCTCTAAAATACATGCAGAACTTGAGGATAATTGCCTATGGCTGTTTGGGTCACCTTTTTATTTTATAGATACCAGTGCTCTGTTTTCTAGTAATGTATGTTACTGATTTGATATACTTAATTTAAAACTCTGTAGGATTGAAATAATTTTCATATTCCAATTTTGTTTTACTTGTGAAGTGGGAATTTAGTGAATTCCCCTTCATAACATGAAGCTTGTGTTTATTTTCCCTTGGAAGCCAAAAAATTTTGTTTCCATGCCATCGTTCACAAGCCATTCTGTCCTTGACCTGTGATCAGCATCATTGCTGTTATCACAAACAGTGGCAAAGTTTTAATTTAGGTTTTGTACATCTTTGGTGTTTTCAGTCTCCTTTTTACTATTTATGTGACTAAACCACTTATTTACTGTTGTTTTGACTTTGGTTTGGGGAGGTTTTTTTGCTTTGTTTTGGGATTTTTTTTTTTTTCAAAACCTAAATTGCATGGACTTCAGGTGATTTTACCTTTTATTGCCATTTTCCCTGAGTTTTTAAAGACCAGTTTTTCTTCTTTCTTGTAGATTCTGTTTATTCTTAATAGCAGCTTTAGGTTGTTACTCATCTTGGATTATTCTTCTATCAAAAGATTTTTCAATGGCTGGAGATTAAAGATATAAATGTGTTTTCCACCGTAGTTTGAAAGAATTCATGTCTTCTCTCATTAAGAACCTTGAGATTTCACTACTAGTTCATTTGTGTTTTCTATACTTGCCTCTTCAAAATACAGAACGTTAATTACAGAACAGGTTTTGTTTGTTCAGCTATTTATATTGAAGGTCCATACTATTTATTGAAATGGAATCTAAAATAATAATTGTGAAATCAGTGGGAGTTCAAAAAGACATTCAACCTGCTCCCTTTCCCTGCAAGAGGATCAATACCATAGCCTATTTTTTAAAGACAGGCTAAATTTAAAAAACCTCTGGTGATGCAGGTTCTACAACTTGTCAGGTTTTACAACCAGTTTCTTCTGGTGCTTCACTGTACTTACTATAGAGAGCTCTTTATATCTAAGATGAATTTTGCTTTCTGAAGCTTAATTCTGTGCACAGTGGGTGATAGAATATTTTCTTTCTCTTAGAGTTTTACATATTGAAAACCTGTATGTTGTTGTCTTAAGTCTGTCAACTACAAACCTGAATTTTTTTGAGGAACAGAGGGAGAGTTTTCTACTTGTCTGCATGTTTGGTTTATTTTTTGTAGACCTTCAATAGGTCAGATCTATCAGAGTGGAACACAGCAGAAGGATTAATTAACATATTTTGCAGACTGTTCTTCTGTTTATTTATACCAGTATGGTGTTTACAACATTTGCAACAACACTGTTCACTCATGTTTCATTTGTGATCTACTGTAATCATTGTATACTGTTGTTGGTCCATCTTTTCCCTGTAAGAATCAAAAATAAGCTGGTCGGTCTACATGATGCTTTATTGTTTCAGTGACTGGTGAAGTTATCTGTCAGTTATACCATCCAGGAATATCTGGATTATATAGTTATGGGTCTTTAGTCCTATTATTAATAGTAGCATTTATCCTCCAAACAAATGTTTCCATTCACCGGAAAGTTTAAGGTCTGTCATGGTGATACAGTTTAATATGTTAACATTGTGGTACAGTGCAAGGTTCTTAGTTTTCACACTACTGAAATTCTTTGCTGTCTTTCTAGATTAGGAACTGTTGCACAGTTAGTATTGGGTCAAAAACCAATTTAATTTTCAATATCACTATGCCAAACCCCCTAATTTACAGACACCAATAATACCGTAAGGGCTGTTTGTTCTGAATTATTTTTTTAATCAGGAAAGGAAAAGGTGCTCCATTGTGACTAATAACATACTCAAAATGTTTTCAGCACTTTCTTACACTTAGTTTTTCAAAGCTGGGTTGTGGGTTTAGTCAGACATCGCTACCTAGGTGAACAGTCAGAGCAATAAGAAGCAGCAGGAGTAGCAAACTAGTAGCATCCTCTGTTCATTTGGATGAAGAAAGGATAGGTAAGCTATCAGTGATTTTAAACACGTGATGTTTAAATACAGGAGTATGCTCGCTTTGTACACCTTAACTTCAGAAATGGAAACCAATGTATTTTTATGGCTACGTCGTCAGGAGATCAAAATAGAGTGTAGTAAGCTTTATATCATTATTCCATTCAAATATTGGTATTCTTAAATATTGAAAGATATTACTGTTTTCATTTTGCTTCTACAGTAAAATGAAAACCTTTAAAAGCAAAGAGAAATGGAGCCCACATAAAGTCAGTACCACTGCTCTGCCTCACGCAGATGTCTCTAGTTCAGTTCCCCCTCCTGGCACCAAATAGAAGGCTTCATGGAAGATAAGGATGCTGCAGTCTCCTTATTCACAATGACAGCGGTGAGACTGAAGGAGGGAGACTGACTGCAGCTGGGGTTGAAAGGATGGGCCTGAGCAAGGAGGCGTTCCTGCTCCGAGATCCTGTCTGGAGGTTCAGTCAGATAAAGGGAGGAGAGCAGGTGTGAGATGGAGCTGGAAGGATTGTATTGTATGTGAAACTAGTGTAAGGAAATGGAGACTTCTCACATCAGAACAATTTGCCACACTTTTATCACTATACAGGCAGGAAGACTACAAAAAAGTACTTGTTGAAATAAATAAGAAAGGGGTTATAGTTATCTGTGTGCACTTTCCAGGGGAACATAAGGAGAAATCATATAAATAACCTACGTGCATATGTGTGTATGCATTTATTTTTAAGATGGCAACAGCTGAAACTGGGCATATCTCTTTTCAGAGAGTACAGTTCGATAAACAAAGCATTTCTGTTTGCGTCACATCTCCAGACACTATCGCTAAGACTTCAATTCACTATAGTGATCTTTACATCCAAGCAAACAAATGCTCCTCTGCACATTTGTTGTCAAGTACTTTGTCTTCCAATCGTTGTTTTGAAGAGATTATAAAATAATAATTTTCAAGAATTTAATCTTTGAGTATATCTTCAAAAGCACTTGTTCGTTTTTCCTTAATGTGTTCTTTTGAAGAGGAAGATTTCTGAACTCTCTTTTTTTTAAAATTTGAGTCACTGTTTCTCGAGTGTTTTTAAATCTACTAACTTTTTTGAAAGCAAAAACTATTGAAAATTATTCACTGTAGGTTTTTTGATCCTTTTGAAGTAATGTATGGGCAGTTAGCTGACCTTTAAATCTTAAGTTATCCTCCCATAATGATCATACTTTTTTTTATTGCCAGTTGGACATTTTTAACATCTTAAGTGTAACTTTTTCTCCATTCTATTTCTGTTCGTGTGGTCTTTTTGTTAAACCTGCAAAATCTAAGTAAACCCCACACTGCACATTTCTGTAACCCTTTCTCTGAGCACAAAACTTAATGGGCTGTGACACCTCTCTTGGGGTTACGAATTGTTGAGTTATTTTCTCTGCTTGTGAATGAAATAAATGGAAATAATGAGTTAAAACAGCTCGGATATGTCCACAATGTGGGAAATCTGTGGCATGATAGGAGTGCATTTACTGTGGCTCCTACTGCTAATAAAATGGTTTTGATTAATGACGACATTTTTTCCTTGCACGTTGTATTAATGTTGCAGGTGGGATGAAGTAGTGGCTTAACTAACTTCTGACTCCTCCTGAATTGGGATGGTTATTTGACTTCTTCAATTAAATATCCTGCTGCTACTGATAGATCCCCCCCCGCCCCCCTATATGTGGGAAAAAGTGAAACAGAAATATCTTCTCATTTGTACTTCAGGATTTTTTTCCTACTTAAGTATATAGATACATGCCAACTTGTTATAGCCTGTGTAATGGTGTAGTCTACCTAATGTCATCTGCCTCCTTTATCAGTTCTCTTGTGGGTGTCTCTAAGCAGAAAATATTTTTAATGCTTTTTTTTCTTCACTGTTTCTTTTTTATCTGGAACTCTGACATTTTTCTTATAGAGACCTTTCTCTTTCTGGTTTCATCTCTGTTAATAAAGTTTGGGGTTGTTTTTTGATAGGGGGCAGTTCTGTTGTTGTTAAATGCAAGTCAGAAGTGACGACTTCTTTTAATGACTACTGCTTCGCAGAGCAGTAAGCTCTTTTCTCTAATGGAAAGTGCAAGGCTAGCATGTTTTTCCTTTTAGAAGACCCTTAAGTTTGATGGATCTGGCAGTGTACTAAAAAAAAAAAAATCCTGTCTTTTAGATACCAGAATTCTGACATCGATGCTAATTTTTTTTAAATTATTTTAGTAGAAATTGGAAATATAAATATAAACAATTTAACTCTGTATAATCCATTCAGTGTACATGTGCCTAGACATCAGAAGGATAATGTAAAGCTAAGGCTTTGAAGAGATTTAAAAAAAGATACAATTATCTGTATGATTTTTAAGTCTCATAAGAAATGTATTTTAGAACTTGCCAGTGATGGCTCATAATCACTTTGATATTTTGAGGAAAATGGTAGCTTTAAACAGATGATACAGAATTTATTTTTAAAAATGTATTGTGCTTATACAGTTGATGGCTTTTATTTCCATAATGTTTTTTACTACATAATTATACATCTTAATTACGTAATTACCGTCATAATTATTATGTAATTACATGTAGTTCCACTAATTACAAAATCAGGAAGTGTAATTATCTACTAAAAACTTTCTGAAATCTTATTTGTTCACTAGAGATTATTTAAAAGACCAGTGACCTACTGAAGATGGTGTACAGTGTTGTACATAGTACCAGCTCTCCTTTTCCCTTTCTTCATGGCCAGTATAGTTTGAGAGGGTTGTGGAAGGACTATCGTGTCTTTAATTATTATTTCCCTTAGTCAAGGTTTCCAACCTAATTTTGTATTGCCTGCAAATTTGGAGCCTCTTAATTTTTGTCATTGATACCTTATATCTTTCAATTTAAAGGTTCTGTAGCTGAACTTACAGAAAGTTGCATAGTTTCAGTTAACACCTTTGTAACTTTTTTCTTTGTGTTTCGGTTGAGAGTGTCTGGTTTGGGTATCTGGTGTCAGCTATAAAGATGTTTGAAAAAGTATTGTTTATGGCCATGTATATGTGGAGTGCAACGTTGACTCCACAAAAGGTAGGAGGAATGCAGCTGATCTCTCATGGGCCAAAGATTTCTTTTATTGAGTAAAACTGCTTTTTTTAAATTTGTTTTCCCGTATCGATACACATTCATGTTTGTATGCTGATTTGTTACTTACTATTGCACATACTTGGTTATAAATTTGTCTAACCTTGCAGCTTGAAACCAAAAATTGTTTACTGCATGTTAGAGAAGAGAAAAGTAATACTCAGGACGTTTTATGGTTGTTTTGTCCTGATATTTTATTAAAACTGGGCAGATAGAAACTCTGTTTTCTATATATTAAATAAGTCATATGCTACCTTTGGTAGATTGAATGAAGAGTACTGTAAAGTGTTAGATTTGGTGATTTTTTTCATTCTGTAACACGGTGATGTATCAAAATGACATCAGAAGTACAAAGCTTTCTCTCACACTCTTCGTGACAGCAAACACGCATTTATTGTCACGCTATTAAAGCGAACCACCAAGGGGAAAATACTTTCAGTAACAAAAAACAGAATTCCTGTGAAAGGGATCATGTAAAACAGTAAGTGATGACAATTTGTGATACTAATAAAAAGGAAGAAAATTGTAATCTCTGTGTCAGAAGGGAAATGGTGAAGTAGAAACATGAAGAAAACAGGTTACTGGAATATTGACAAACACTTCAAGACTTACTACTGTGTACGCACGTGTATCGGTGCGTAATTTTTCTGTGCTTATTATAGAAGGCAACTGTTTTACTGTGTACTTGCCAAAAGCTATTTTAAGCTCCCAAACTTGGCCTGGGTCCGCAGGTGATGTGAATGTGTCATCTTCTTGATGTTAAATGTAGTTACCTCAACTCGCATCTGCTAAGCATACGAGACCTAAGGAGAATTTGTCTCCAAACCAGTTTGAATTATATTGACCTTCAAAAGAAACACATAGTCATTATTGGTGAACACAGATTGTGAAAACAGGATCCTTGTTTGATCTCCAAGATTTAAATTAATGCTGCAAATAAAATTATTTTAATTATACTTACTGAAGTATACTACACAGGAGACATTTCTTTTGAAATATCTTTCTGTATCCTTAACAAACAAAGGATTTATATCAAAGACATGATGAAAATATAGTTATGCTCTTTTCTCTAAGAAATGGATGGAGATAAATTCTTCTCTTTATTAAGGACTAGAAGGCTATGTAGAGAATAGCATAATGGAAAATATTGTTTTATTCCGTAGGGGACACAAAAATGGTGCATGATATATGTATAAAAATGCAGCACAAGACAGAGAAGTGTCTAAATGCATCTTAAATTTGGTTTATTAAATCAAAAAAATACTTCCCTTCATAAAGGAGTATTACATTTTTGTCATCTCTCCATCAGAAAAATGTGGCAGTATCAACCAATCCAAAATTGATCTATTTCCAGCGGGGGGGGAAAGGGGGGCACTTGAAGCCGTGGGTGTTACTGCCATGAAAATAAAGAGTGTACAAGAAACTGTTTGGAGTACGTATTTCAGAAAAGCGTGTGCAAGCACGACCGCTACCTCTTTGGTTCGCAAGCCGTGCCTCCACTTGCAGTTTTCAAGTCCCTCTCAGCAAAGCCACACTCGTTCCATGACAAAGAGCGGCCCTATGAGACGCAAAGAGAGTGAACTACCTTTTTTTTTTAGTTCTTTGGAGGATCATCTCTTCATAACAATCCAAGAACCAAATTTCGTGTTTCAGGCTAATGTAATTCCATTGGCTTTTGAGAACAAATGAGTCTTCTGTGACAGGCCAAAACATGGCTCAGCCTTGAAGAAAAAAAATACAGCAGGATGTTCTTCTGTCCTGGCTTGTCCCTCTTCTGTGAGGGGGCTTAGATGGGTGAGAGAGGCGGCTGGTCGGGTTAGGAGCTCTTTGTTTTTATCTAGCAGAAATGAGTTTGGAAGAAGTTGATTCGATCCTGCCAGGATTACAACTGTCAAATGCATATCAAAATGTTTTCCCATCTTATATTATTTAACTCAGAATATAATAATGTAATTATTTTGACATGAAAATGTTACGTACTGTGGTATTTCCACTTACCTTTAAATAGACATTTTTCACTTTGTGAGAGATGCATGCAGTAAGACAAAACAAAAAGTGAATAAAAAGGAGTGAGTGACAGCCTAAGCTAGTTTATTTAGATGATAAAAACAAATAATATTTGACGTTAATAGAATTTTACAGACTCGGAATTAAAACATTTAGCTAGTTACGGTATTGTTATACTGTTCATAAATCATGTACATGTGTATTCACCTTAAATTAGACTTCTTTTGGTTTTGGTGTTTTTTGTTGAGTTTTTTTTTTGCTAGAGCTGAGCCTGTAGTTTAAAACATCCTTAATGAAAAATAGTTATTGGTGAGTGACCAAAACGAATATAGTTAACATGCTTACTAAAAGCATTAGCTACCATGCTTTTGAATGATAATGGTAAACTGTAGTAATCAAGACCTTGATGCGGAATATTTTTATTATTTTTATTATTTTTAAATATTTTTATTAATATTTTAAATTTTGTATTGTACAGGAATCAATAGTTTTGAAATTGGTTATCATGCATTCAATTTCATGATAACTTGACACATAATTCAGTTGTTTCAAATATTACTTAATTTAGGAAGTCAAAAGTGTAGCTTCTTGGTTGGAAACAGTATGTCCATAATTTTGCAAAAGCAGCAGATGGAGGAAAATAAAATGTATGCATTCAGTGAAGCACAACTGCTGCGACTCTTCTAGTAGTTGCATATAGAGAGAAAGAAAGAAAAAGAGGTTCTTATCTGAAGATTTAGTTTCTGAAAGTCTGAATGCAAGTTTAAAAACAGTATTTCTATTTTTTCCATTTCTGTTCTCCAAAGATTTATCAGCTGTTTCCCAGTTTAAGCCATACTTCAGATACCACAGTGATGCAAGCAGCCATAAAGGTGACCTGGTTATAAGGGCACAGCAAAAAAGTATTTTCTCAGTGTTTCCAGAAAAGGGAAACTGATGTTATTCAGAAATTAGTGCAGTGTCCATGCCTTTTTGAACTTTTGAATACCATCTGAAGCCTTTGCTTCGTTTTGGTTTTATTGTATTGCTGTGGCAAACTTTGAACATGAGAAGTATTCAGTCAGGAGTTCCTATTTAGACAAAACATGCATTTTGTTTCGGTATTTAGTCTATTAATATATAAGTATGCCTGTGTTTTCTAGCAAGTACCAAAAAGGATCCTTTTTGTTATGGCATTTAACACTAGTGATTTTTCATACGTACATGTATTCTCTGTCCTACTACTGAATACCGATGCTGCACTGACCTATAGGGTGTAGGTAACCAGATACGCCTTGTTTTAAGCTGTCCCTCCAGCACCCACTTCTGCCTGTGGTATCTGTGGGTTTTGAGGCACCTGTGATGTGGCTGGCTGCTGCTCTCACTGCTTGTCCGTTTCCAGATATCTCTGCTGCCCTGGCAAAAATCTCTCTCTCACTCATGTAGGTCCTGGATTTGCTCAGCTCTTCCAACATGAAGGTATGTTTCAGAAAGTGAGAATATTCCTAAGTGAAAAGGAAGAAGCAGTTCAAGTTATGGCAGCCACTGTAAAATGTTTGTCTTAAACTCTAGTATAGTGCATAATGCGTGTAGTATAAGAGGGCAGGTTTGATGGCAGTGGCTCATCACCTGCAGTCCCAGTGCATCGGTGCATTCTGGTTTTCCTTCTTTCAGTTCTATTAATTGCTTTTCAGGGGGGGAAAAGTGATCATCAGGATAGATTGATTTTTTTATTTTTTTTTTAAATAGTCTTACTGTTTAGAAATCCTTCAGAAATAGCTTTCAGTTTCCTGCTGCCATCAGCATCCATTGTCACCTGCTGCACGTTTTAGATCCACGTCCTTCCAGGGACTGAGGTGCTGGCGCTTTACTGTCATGAAAGCCCTACGCCTGCCATGGGATCAGCGTCCTTCACCAAAAAATAGATGTGAAAGGAGAGTAACAGTACACTCAGACTTTACAAAGGTTTTATAAGGATAAATGAAAGAAGGGTAAGATACGACCACAGATTTCCACAGGGTAAGATAAACAGGTAATTACCATGGTAAAGCCTGATGTTGCACATTCATTCGCTAGGATGCTTTTCAGTTACTTGTCTGTGTGCCTCTACCCTGACTGCAGAAACAATATGAGTCGTTCAGCATTACACTTCAAAAATTATGTTGCACTTTGAGAGGATTTGAGTTGTTGAGCATTTTTTGTAACATAGCAATTATAGAGTAAACCTTTCTTTTTTGTTAGGGAGGGAAGGGTTGTGGGTTTTATTTATTTGTTTGGTCTTTGCTTCTTAAGAGACAGGTAAAGAACTTTCAGCTGTCACATCAAAATCCGTGGCATTATGGTGGTACCATAATCCAGGGCCCAACAAAGTATTAATATTAAGGTAACTTTTTATTGGGCTGTCATAGGGATTCATGTGGGGGTTTTTGTTGAACAGGTGGTATTTTATAAGGGAAAGGAGAAATGCCTGTTCTGAATTACATGGGGAAAGAGCATTAGTACAAAAGAAGAATAAAGACATAAAAGAACAAACCAGATGTATGAAGTGAATTTGACAAAAAACAATCCTAAAATTCACAATACAGAAAATGCGGGAGAGAGTCCTGAGAAATAGAAATGTTGAAGGATTTGGAGAGGCAACAATAAATGAAACTAATTTGCAGTACAGCTTGACAGTTAAATAGTTCATTGCAAAACATAGCCTTTATTTTTATGGGTTGTTTGAACCCAGTGAGGTTAAAATTAGGTCCTGCATTTCCAGAAGGAGCTCCCCAAACTTTGGATTTCGTTACAGTTGTACTCGTTATCCTGTGAGAAGTTTTTCTTGATTAGGGAAGTGTTAAATAATATCTGTATGTACGTATTATTGAAAACCATTGCACTATTGTAGGCAGAGTCTTACATTGGCATTAGTCATCTCCGAAAGAATTCTAGAGTTGGGTTAGTTTGAAAACAGGTCATTTTGTATCATCTTGTTCTGGATGTGTAAAGCAGGGAGGGGAAAAAGTCTCTGGAAAACTATGTGGTAAAGAAGTTTGGTTTGGTTTTTTTTTTATCATCCTCTAAACATAAAATATGATTTGGGAGGAAGTCTCTCTTTGCAGAAATCAGCAGTTTTACAGATGGAGTACATCCTTCTTGGGAAGTTTCTTCAGCAGTTGCAAGCTGATGTTTTTGAAATGTCTGGAGTAGACCAGTATTTCTGTTGAATAGTACATTTTTGAAGGCCATTATTATGATAAACCATGTTCTTAGCATAATTCAAATTGGTATATATACTTTGGTTTTAAAAATGGAGTTCTTTTGCAGACTGTGAACTACAAATGGCATTCAGGAAGAAGAATACTGTCGAACCTACACAGAAATTTTTACATTTAGTACTTTCCAACAATGTGGGTGCTTTGTGTCACCAACTGGGCCTAACTAAGACAGGCCCAAGGAATGCCTGAAGGTCAAAACTTACTTTTCATTATAAAGCGAAGTTCTGTAATGCAATATATCCCAATTATAAAGATAATATAAATCACCCCAGTGGCAGGCCTTTTATATAGTAAGAAACCATCCTTATCTTTTCAGCTGATATACATTGCCTTTAAAAAAAGAGTGAGTGATGAGTTAGGAAATGAGCTATGGTAGGCAACAGCAGCAAGTTCAGGAATGAGTGGGGGTACACATAAAGGTTTTCCTCCCTTTAGAGGAAATACATCTGATGCTTTGCTCTGATAGATGTAAAGTGGGGAGAGGAGTGAACAGAAGATCCTTTATCTTTCCACGGGTAGGATTTTCTACTCAGCCATAGATGATCCACCACTGGATATGCCTCCCCAAGTGGTGTGTATATGGAGATATTTGAGACAAAATTTGTTACTCGCACTACATGTGCAACAGTGACGTCCTAGTAGAGATGAGAGATGAATATTCCTAAAATATGAAATAGCTCAAAAAGCCAAAGGGACACAGTTCAGTGAAGTGACCAGGAGACTGCATACATCTCCCCTCTCTACTGGCAATGATCATAGAATCATTAAGGTTGGAAAAGACTTCCAAGATCATCAAGTCCAATCGTCAACCCAACACCACCATGCCCACTAAACCATGTCCCTAAGCGCCTCATCTACACATCTTTTAAATACCTCCAGGGATGGTGACTCAACCACTTCCCTGGGCAGCCTATTGCAATGTTTAACCACTCTTGCAGTAAAGAAATCCCTGCTCCTGCTGGCCACACTATTTCTGATACAGGCCAGGATGCCATTGGCCTTCTTGGCCGCCTGGGCACACTGCTGGCTCCTGTTCAGCCAGCTGTCGACCAACACCCCCAGGTCCTTTTCCGCCAGGCAGCTTTCCAGCCCCTCTTCCCCAAGCCTGTAGCGCTGCATGGGGTTGTTGTGGCCGAAGTGCAGGACCCGGCACTTGGCCTTGTTGAATCTCATACAGATACTGATGATATGCTTCACTAAGTTTTTCTGGTGCCAAGACTACAAGAAGTGACATTTTGTATGAACACAAGAGAGGTGAGATCCACTTCTGCAAAGAAGACACCAGTTCAGTCTTAGCAAGAGAATCATAGAATGACTGAGGCAAGGAGGTACTTCCGGAGGTACTTCCGGAGCTCATCTAGTCCAACTCCCTGCTCAGAGCAGGGTCAGCTACAGCAGGTTGCTCAGAGCTATGTGCACTTGGGTTTTAAGTTTTTCTATGGATGGAGACTCCAACTTCTCTGGGCAACCTGTTCTACCATTTGACCACCCCCACAGTAAAAAAGGAAGGTACTATGTTCACGTGGACTTCCTTGTATTTCAATTTGTGCTCATTGCCTCTTGGTCTGTCACTGGGCACCATGGAGAGGAGCCTGACTCTATCTTTACTGCCTATATCTGGTATTTATACAAATTGATGAGGTCCCCTGCCTTGAGCCTTCTCTTCTCCAGGCTGAGCAGTCCCAGGTCTCTCAGCCTGTCCTTGTATGATGGATGCTCCAATCCCTGTAATTGTCTTTGTAGCCCTTTGTTGGACTCACTCTAGTAAGTCCATGTCTCTCTTGTACTGGGGAGCTAGCACTGGACCCAGCACTCCCGATGTGTCTGACCAGGGCTGAGCAAAGGAGAAGGGTCACCTCCTTCGACCTGCCGGTGATGCTCTGGCTAATGCTTTCCAGGGTGCTGTTGGCCGCCTTTGCTGTGAGGGCTCATTGCTGGTTCATGTTCAGCTTGTTACATACTCCTTAGCTTGTTATATAGGTACTTGGGTATATAGGTACTGTGTGAGCAAAGGCTCTGCTGTTCTCTTTCTGTCTACTTAAAGCAAAGCAGGCATTCCACACCAAATATCACTAGTGGAGAAAACTCCCTGCAAAGGAATGCACTTCATCTCTGTTGGCTTTGATGTCTCAAAGTTCGAGCGTTTGTATGTGAGTTTATCAGCCTGTGCTCCTTTATATAGTGGGGAGAATTAGGCAGTTCCAGGGCATGGCTCAGCTAATCTCATCTGTACTAGGCTGGTATGGTTCACACCTGAGAAATGATGCCTCTTTGCTTCATTGGTTATAAAGGAAATCCAGGGTGACTAGTTCATATCTAAAAAGTGGTATTACTGGAAAAGTTATACCAGAGACATAGTCCGTGAATTTACCGTGTTAGATGCCAAATGTGGAAAATTGTTACGTACAACACTCGAGTCACCTCAAGGTTTTTCATCAAAGAATAAAAATTAACATCAAAGTAATCTCCTTTATCCTTCTCCAGTTACAACCTCTGTTGACTAAAGCAAAGTGAGAAGAGCATGTTGCTCTGAAATAAACCACTTCCGCCTCCCAGAACAACCTGTTTCTAAAGTATACGTAGCTAATTGTAAAGACTTGGGGAAAGGCATCTAGTCATAGATGTTAACCATGAGGAGGCAGAATGCCGTAACTCCCACCACTCCTTCAGAAAAGTCTGTCGTGAGGTCTGCAAACCAGCCTGTTAAAAATCACTTTCAGAACAGAGTTCTGGCTTCTGTCACAGGAGCAGGCTGTTGTTTTGTGGTTATTTGTAGAGAAGCAGAGGGTGTAATTCTTCTAAGCCCCTACTATTTTTCAAAGGGACAAATCTAGAGACTAAACTTCCTGTATGGGCTCGTTTGGAAATTAATTTACAGTCTTCAGGGTGAATAGCTATTATCTATTAATAGCTGTTCTTTACTCACAAAAGATTTTAGCAGTTAAAAGCCAACTCCATCAACCTCTGCTTTTTCATATTCAGTGAACACAGGCATTTTGGTAACTCCAGACGAAGTTATCCCGAGGAGGAGTTTAATATTCTGCAGATCATAGCACATAATCTTCCTTCTTTCTGCTTGAATGTCAAGCTTGAAAAAGGAAAAAATACATTTTTAAAGATTTAAGAAGGCCATTTAAAATCTATTTCCTTATAACAGAGCAGCCTTGGATAATCCATTATTTTACTTGTAGCCCCTCTTGAAGGAGGGTGGAAGACAAAAGGTACGCACGGATTTGTAAGTGTATCAAGCTAGTACACTAAGAGCAAAGGCTATCTCTGCATGAGGGACTTTGCACATTCTCTTCCAGATCAGCTGCAACATCAAGGACAGGAAAATCTGCAAAGCATTTTGTTTGCTATGTGTTCAATCTCCTGTCATCTGCTAATGCAGTCTTTGTCAGAAAGTACTTAATGTTGTGGTACCCAAGTAACCTGTGTCCCTGTTTCACGTCCATTGTTCCGCTGAGTACATATCTCCCATATTCCCTGTTCAGAATTGGAGATGATCAGCAGACATGCTTCCCTAGGGGGAAAAGAAAACAAATGTATTGACATCCTAGTAGTGGGGCGGTTGCATCAATGGGACAGGGTATATTGTTGTGTCCTTGATGTATTATTGGCAGCTGAGCCTGTGATCTCTCGCTATTTCAGAATGGCCGGTCTTACGTTCCATTGAAGGGCAGGATAGAGGATACAAATTCTTGTAGATCATATGGGTGGGGGTCTTCGAAAAGAAATAATTTGCTGACCCCTGTATCAGAGTATTTGCAGGTGTGTGTTTTATCCACTTCTGTAGTGTCTTGTGATGAATTAGGAGGATTTGGGAGGAACACACAGGGAGAAACAGGAAAAGAAAAGAGAAGCTGTTTAAAAAAATTTAAAAGGTTTGGGTTTTGTTTTCTTCTGAAATTGGCCAATGTGTTAAAACAGAATAATGCATTTCTTGATGTGACTGTACGCTAGGTTAGAGCAGGGGTGACATTCCCGAGTGCTGAACCCTGGTGATTCTTCATCTTCTCGCCTGCATTTCCCCAGTGTTGCAAGTTAAAGTTGGCAAGGAGTAGTTTGTCACATTTGCTTTGTGAAAAGCTTGCTTTTCAGGAAGTTAGCCCAAGTTGCTTTCCTGAAGAGGGTATAAAGTTCACCAGGAATGGACAACAGTTACTTGGTGGCTTTCCGTGTGCATTTTGTGAAGTATGACTAATTATTTCTTGGATTCCTTCATCTTTGATAAAGCCTAATTAAATTAGGAACAGGTAACACAAGTTTGCCAGCAACAGCTTCTTTTTTTTCCCCAGTTAATCTCATACCTGTGAAGATGACTGTACTGAAAGCGTTCCCTTGCAGTTAGTGTGCAGGAACGTGACAAGGGATGGTAATGGTGGAGTATTTCAACCCTTGCCACTCTCTGTTGTGTGACAGAGGAAAAGATTCCCTCTTTCGGTGTGTGCTGGGACGGTTCTTGCATATTGTTTGCGCTGTTAACATACAGAGTTTGTAAACCAATATCAGTAAACTAGTGGGTACCAGGGAACTGGATGTTCCTGGTCCCAGATACTGGTGGTAATGAGCATCAGGTGACTGTAGCACCAACAACTCATGAAGGCAGCTGTTTTCTGAGGAAATTTGACTCTATAATGAACAGAAGTTTTCTAAGGGGGGATAAGTACTTATTAATGACTAGTCTGACAGGAAAAAAGGGAAAAGTTAAAGTTTAAAAGGGAAAAAAGGTGGGTTTTGGTTTTTTTTTTTTAATTCTGTATTGGTAAAGCACATGGGTGTATCCAGGAAGAGCAGTATGTTGGCAGTTCCTTCTATTTTAATACATAGCTTGAAGGTGTGTAGACAGCTGCTGTGTACCTACAGATGTATGTACCTGTATGTACCTATAGATACGGGTCCCCTGCAAGCAAGTACTGCAATTATTTTGACATTGTTCTTCTAGAGAATGATGTAAGACTCCTCTGCACGTGGTCTGAAAGAATTCTGTGTTGGGCAGCCATTCCAGAAATTTATCTAAGCAGCCAGGTTCTGTGGGATTTTTTTCTGGAATTATGTATATCACTAAGAATTATACATTTGTCTTGCTCCTCACAGTCAGATAAACATTTAATTTAAGGTGGACAGGGGTTTATTAAAAGTTCTTATTTTTGGAGTATAGCATGTTCCCTTTCCAGATAGAAAGGAGATATGCTTCTTTTTCATCGTACCTTTTTTTTCTGGTGCTTTGGGGATCTGTTTTGCCTCCTAATGTGTAAAATATTGCGTGGGAAGTAGGTGAAGGTGAGTAAGGTTGAAAATGACAGTGAGTTAGATCTCAGATGTTTGAGACTGTCACAGAAGCTCAAATTTTAAAAATGTGTTGTTATAATGTTGATATGTAGCTAACAGTCTACAGCTTAACTTGGGATGAAGCTAGCTCTTATCAAATACTTGAACAAAAAGTCATGAGTAAGTTGTGCCAAGTGTTTATTAAATATAGATTTATCTGTTAGTATTTCAAGCCTTTTTGGATGAAATACCTCATGTGGTGGTTGTTCTTTGACCAAGGGTGTGGGCTTTGTGGTTTCGTCATAAGCAAAATAAAGCAACGGTATTTAATTCTGGCCACACACTTCATCCAAAACTAGATCACAAACGGCATTTTGATTTTGTTTATAGCTGATCTTCTGTGCAGCAGCAGATGCTTTAGTCTGTTGTCATCTCCCCTGTTTTAGTGACTGTTTTTGACAGAGCAATTTGCTTTCGGGTGTCTTGTTTTATTTTTGCGTGTGCTGTCCTTATGCCTGATGTTGTGGGAAAGTCATTTCCTCAAATCGGCGATGGTAACAATGTGACTAAGTAAATGGCAATTGAATTCCAAGTCTTGCAACAGCGCTGATGTGCTGATATACCAGATCGTCATTCTCCAGAGAAGGCTTGTCTACCAGTCATCTCCTGTTACAATCTAAGATACATTTTGGATAATTCTGCTTGATTTGAAACGCTTTCAAAAATTTCCTCTCATGCAGATGTTAATTAGCGACTGACTGAATGGATGCAGTCTGGTAAGGTGCTGCTCCATTTGTAAGTTAGTTTCAGTCTCATTAGTCAGAATCAGTTTCAGTAGCTTCTGGAAAAAATTTTCTCAGCCGGAGAAAAATGTGCAGCCTCCAGGACCAAAATCCACAAAGTTGAGGTATGGCAAGCATGACAGATATGATAGATAAGACAACATTGCTCTCAGTATTTTTTGAGTGGGAAATAATGAGATCTGTGTATTTTTAATTACGTGAGTTACATGGGAGCTTGTTCTGCTTTTGAAAGTGTGTATTCTTTGTGTATGACAGGCTTTATACCGAGTTATTAGTAATCTGTGGACTGACTTGATTGCAAATATGCATATTTAATATGTGCAAGAACTCAAAATCCATTTAAATATGAAATACAATGGAAACACCTTATAAAGAGCAGTCAGACCTGTGAAGTCGAGTTACAATGGGTTATTGCTGTTAGCGGACCACCCAACTGCACCTTTTTATTAGAGAATTGACCTTTCTATTTGAATTTTCTGGCTTTTGTGGTTTTAAGCAATAACTTGATGTGTAAGATGCTTTTACTAGGAGAATTCCTTTCCACTCTCCTTTTTTTAATACTGCAGGGCTTTAACTGGTTTTGAATATTTCAAGAGTTTCTGGTTGTGTAAAAACCGATTAATTGCTTTTGAAAGCAGGCCATGTTACCAGCTGTTGATAGGTCTGCTTACATCCCTTTTCAGTGTTTTTGTGAACAACTGATCAAATTAGATTCGTCACTCTTGGCTTGTGGTGATTTTAAATTGAAATGGAATATATTAAAGCAGCCAACCACGCTGATTATATTGCAAGCCTCATTTAATTTCATACATTCACACATTATAGTGAAAAGCAGGATTTTTTTTTTAGATGCGTGATTGTGACTGTACCTTTAGCGGCTCCAAAGGTCATCTGTAATCGGTGCATAATTTATTAGTATTAGATACCTGATTTCTAAAAGCACGTTCCACAGTAATACATGTACATTAAAGGTGGAGAGCGAAGAAATCAAATTGTTATCATTTCACCGATATGCTGTTCTTGATACCATCCAAGTCCTTACTGGTCAGTAAGCTGCTGCATTGAAACCTTCGTACATAATTGGACAATTGTTATCCATAGATCGCAGAACTGTCCATTCTGAAATACTGAGGCACTGGAGCATACATTGGACATTATAGAGGTGGCAATGTGTTATGAAGGTGTTCCTTCTTCTGGGTTATCAGATGACAATGTTTTCCTGCAGTGTTCGCAATAATAAAATATGTTTCTTAAAGCTTTTCCTCACATTTTATTAACTGGCACCTTCTTATAACCTATGGGAAGCTTGGTAGAATCTTCCAGTTGAGAGTCAATAGAAAGGCTGACAGAATAAATTTTTACACGAACTCCCTGTATCCCTCTCCTTACCGTTATCTTTGAAAACAAATCTCTCTGTTATTCCCCTGTACTTACTCAGCTGTAAGTGTCCTGAAAGTTAACATTGTGAATATTTGGTGTTTGCAAAGTGGTATCAGTTTAAATTCACATTTCAAAGCAAATTTTTCAGGTTTGCGCATAGCTTAATGCAAAAGGATAGTAGTTACACAGTAGCTTTCAACAGGAATTCTTGTACTATTTTTGAAAAATATTGCATAGGCTTTTAATGTATTTTATGCACAGAAAAATCACTACTTATCCCAGCATTTTGAAAATATTTTACAGTGCTGTATGTGTCGTTCTGTGCACGACTATTTCCTTTTCTAGAAGTCCTTTGGGAAAGTAGTAGATACACCTTAGTGTCCAGATAGCGGTTGCTAATCTGGGGCGAGGTCAAGGCACCAGTCACTTGGTCTTTACCTGGATGGCACCGGTGCTGGGTCAGGCCGGAGTTCCACTCCGTTAGCTTAGTCCCTGGATTTACCAATAGCCAACTGGATCTGAAGCAAATGTTTCCTTAAAAGGTTATTGTGGTAACTTGGTCAAATTAGGTTTCATGCCAACCCTCAACAGCTTAACAGTTAACATCAGTTAGCGTTTTCTCTTTAATTAAAGTATGTAAGTATTATTTTTTTACCTTTTGAAGAAAAGCCACTGCAGTGGCTTCTGTGACTAGAAGATAACAGTTAAACTCTTAAAAATGTTTAGTTTCTGTTTAGTTTTGCTCCTCTAAGAGACCCATGACCAAGAAATAAAACTGAAGAGGAGTTACCACAGAATGTAAAGACATGTATGTAAAGACAACTTGCCTCATACGTGTCATTAAAGCAGCTGTAGCCTTTGTGTTGCCCGTACAGCAGCAGAACTCACAAGCTGTGAGATGTTTCCAGTTTTCTAAATAACTTCAGTGTCTCCAGTGGGGTTTTGTGGTTATTTATCTGTTGTCTCCATAGATTTTACAGCTTAGACTTTGATTTTTGTCACCAGACTTCAATTCTAGTTGCACTCAAAATCCTTACTTAGCTATTTCATTTAAAACCATTCTTGGAATAAATTGCTTCAGTGACATATATGACACATCTAGATGCTGTCTTTCGGGCTTCTTCACAATCTCATTTTGCTTTTTTGTTATTTTAAAGTCTGATTTGTTAAGAAATGCTGTGCTCGAGAAGAGAGTAAAACTGACATCTGATTGATACTTCCTTTAACATAAATATCAAAATGGAAGCCGTTATATTTAGATATTCTCATAAATTGTCTTAGTGGTCCAGTATAATTTACCTTCACAAATGGTAAACAACAGAGTAATTCTCTTGCTGTGCTGCAGGATTTTCAGGGACCTGTTTCAGGGTGCCAGAAAATATTTAGCTTCTATTCAAGAAATTCTTTTAAGCATCCACTGATAATGCGAAGAGTAGCTCACTGATCATGTTCATGGTCAAAAAACACATAGTTAAAAAAAAAAAAAAAAGAAAGAAAGAAAAATCAGGGAAAAAATGTACAGGTTCTTTTGACCGGGAATTGCCCATATGAAGAGAGGTTCCTGAGTAACATTTGTGCAAGTTTAGGAACTCATGCTCAAACCTATGGTGTGTCTTTGGATGAACTTATAATCATTTGCAGGAACAGAGTTAATAATGCAAAGGGCACTAGCCAATACAGGAGTGTAAGTTAATTCTTAATGCAGAAAAGAGCTTTCTAATCCAGTTCTCTTTCAGATAGGTACAAAATACAGTGAGGGAGGTGTTCCCAGGACAAAAGAACTGTGTCCATTTTAAACATGTATATTAAATGCCTTGAACGAAACTCCTTGATCAAAAAGTCTCTCAGACTGTTGTGTGTCTTCTCGGGATGCACCTGTCTGTCCAGGTCTTTTCTGACCAGCTTAGGTTCACATTTGCTCTTCAGGTATCTGAAAAATAATTTTGAATATAGGACTTTCACTGGTGTACTGACCAAAACATAGCGTGAGCACAGTATATGAGAATCCCTGTGCAGGATACTTAGAATTCCTAGGGGCTTAATGTGGATTTTGGGAAGCAGTTGCCAATATCAATCTAATGCCATAATATTTACTAAAATCTAATCAACTATATTAGCCAGTTCTCAGCACTGATTCTGAGGCTTTTCCCTTGGCCCTAAGTGTTCATGTTCTTTCCTAGATTCGATGGGTCTATATGTTTGTATATATTTAATCACTTCAATATTTCTTCTGTTTAGATGAGTTTCGGCAATAGTAGTTTTCTGCGGGAATGAAGTTCTAATTGTTATCTGCATATAAAGTTTGTAATTAGATGCAAAAACATTATTTTCTTCAATGTCACAAATCCAAAGCATTTCTAAGAAAACATTTGGGTCTGTTGTCTGCAGAGCAATAGATTTGTCTGATGGAGTGGGCTAGAAAGTTCATTTTCCTGCTCAGTTCCTCCCATCTAAATTGTGGAGTGCTTAGTCATCTGAACCTGTGATTGTGTGGTGGATTATGTATTCTAAAAACCATTATAGCTGTGAATAGTACCTGGTATCATCAAAAGACCTTCACAGTTTCTGTCTCATTAAAAAAAGGCATATTTGTATTAGTGGAGACAATTTCAGTAGGCACAACATGCTTACATCTTCCAAGAATCAGAACAAAACTGAGTTAAAAGGGAAGCATTACTTTTCATGATCTTTAACAAATTATTATTTCACTAAACCTTTTCATCCATCTTAACCCTAACATTTTTCCTTCCCACGTGGTGAGCGAGGACATTCACTATGTGTGCCGCAATGCATCTTGCCCGTTTCATTGTCTATGAAGTAGTCTCTTACCAAAGATGTAAATGCAGTAAAAGGTAGGGTATTGGAAACTTTTGGCATTAATATCTCAAGTTTTTTTTCTCAGGTTGAGTTTTCCTGCCACTCTTCTTCGGTGTGCAAGTTTGGCCTTATCCAGTGTGACTGTGTCCTCTTAACTGCTGGTTTTATTGCACGTGGTGAAGGCGGCTGCAGTAAAGAGTGGTAGGCTTGTAGTAGAAGCGAGTGCCCTGTCAGTGTGTAACTGGTGGTGTTCCCCTACTGAATGTGTTCAGGCAGGGAGCGCCAAGACTGCCTGTGGTAGGCAGACACCCACGTGTAGCTCACTAAATTAAATAGTGCTAAATGCTTAAAGATCTTTTTAGGTTGTTACAGATTATGAAAGGTTCACGTGGGTTCAAAAAGTAGTTGGAAACATTTGTGGAAGGAAAAATCAACCCAGAGCTACTCTGCGCGGGGAGAGCGCCATCAGTTCAGAAAGTTGCTGAACTTTCCAGGTTGCTGGAAGCTGGTTTCGTAAGCCAGGGCTGTGTCACTGTGTGATTGCGTTGTTCATCCAGGGTATCTGCTTTTTTTCTCTCCAAGGCAGAATTTGAGGCTAGACAGACCTTTAGTCAGACCAAATATGGCCCTTTTTTGTTTGTAGTGTATGTGTGCTATATCATGAAACGTTCCCATGCTGTGAAGAATAAAACATCTTATAAAAGGAAGATGGATGTCTGTCCTTATGGACAGGAGACATTGCTTTCCTCGGCAGTGTTGTGAGATCGGCAGGACAACGGGTAACATGTTCTTCCCTTTGCAAAAGCTAAATTGTTGCTGCAGTGCGGCTCCACACGAAGCTCTCGCTTACAGGACGTGACAGCTGAAAGTGGCCTCGCCAGCCCTACACAACTGTTGAAAGCAATAGCTCACAGGGCATGTTAAACCCACGTTTTATTTCCTGCAGAGCATGTGGCTGCCTGATTCATTAATACACTGTGGGCAGTCATGTTGCTTTCTAATCTTAATTTTTATTTAATCAGTGGCACTAGGAATTTGACTAGCTCAGTGTTGCTATTTAAAATGTATACGAAGGTAGTTTGTCTATCGCAGAGGGTCAAGCCAGTTAGTTAAGTAGAAAGCAGCAGTAAAAGACCGTGACCATTCCTCCCTCTCTCAAAGTGTTGATCTTTGCACCTTATCTTCAGTGTGCTCTTTGAGTGGCCAGTCTGTCAGCTGCAGTGAATCTTCGTTGTTCTTGGTTTTTTCCTTTTAATGAATGTCAAAGCAACAACTGGTCATCCAGTACCTAATTGGTGTAGATGCTGTGTCAAATGAAAGCAAGGTAGAGCAGCAGACTCTTCTTGAAGTTTCATTTTAAGCTTCCTAATTCAACTTTTAAGAAATTTAGCCAATTCTGTTGATTTTTATCTTGGTTTTGCACACCGCATTTGAAGTGCGTAGATGACTCTTTTATCATATGCGAGATACCTGGTTTTCACTATTACTATCAAAATAGATTTTACCAGTTTCAGCAAAATTAAGAAGATTAATACCTGATCTAACGACAGATATACGTTCTTAGTTCCAAGATCCAGGTCCTTTGTTGTATTCTTTCCTCCCTCTCTGAGAGACAAGAAGTGGGGCTTTCACCCTTGAAGACTTGTGAGCTTTTGATGAGGCTGAACACTGCCCAAATTTAAATTGTATTCAAACTGTTAAAGTAGCTCACTGAGAATGAATTACAGTGACTCTGACTTGAGTATCTTCAGCAGTAGAAGAGGAATGTTTTATGCCATCAAAAAATACAGATGCCAGCAGAGGCATCTCTGAAACAAAAATTGGAAATGTAGTATGCTGGTTTACCTCTTCTCTCAGAAGGCTGGGTTTACATCGTTAGTTATTATTTGTATTATGCTGCTATCTAGAGGTCTGATGCACCACAAATAGGCAATTTTGAAGACCACTCCTGCCTATAGAATTTGTAGTGCAAGAGAAGCAGTAGGTCAGAGGAGGAGGTGCCATCAAACCTGTTCTACAGACAAAAAATGAAGCCTGAATTAATTCAGCAACTGGTCCAGTATAATGTTGGAAAGTGGTGGCAAAGCTGAGCGTAGCACCTACATCTTTTGAATGTAGATTCAGTGCTCAGCAGCTGTAAAAGCAGTGTGAATAGTCTGTCCTTTTTTCTTTATGTTTCTCTGATAATGCAGATAAAGCAGGAAACTGATAGCGTCTTCCAGATAAGGATATCTCAGTTTCATGAGCATTTGCAGTAGGGGAATTTATATTAAGGTTTAGTAAGTGCGAAGAACTGTGAATGCTTTTAGTCAAGTCTTGCTAGCAGGTATCTTCACTACTTTTTTCTAATGTATTCTATGGGTTTTGTTCACTCCTTGTCTTGTCTTTGGTTGTCTTGACTTGGGTCAGTTCTGTTTCTTTATATTGTGGGAGTTTTCTGTTTATCTGCTTTTCTGTTTTTAGACTTCTTCCCACCTGACCTTGATTTTCAACCAATGCATCTCTGAACTGTCTTTTTAAAAGAAAATGCTTCCCAGTATTTTCATCTTTTTGGGATGCAATTCTTTTTGAGTAATTCCATCTATAATTCGATCCTGCTTGCAGAGTCAGAAGCTGTACAGAGTTGAGTCTCATTTTGAACAGGCTTGCATAACCCAAACCCGATGCATTTTAGCTCTGTTACTCTACAAAGAACTGTGTAATCTGGCTTTGCAACTGGTTAACCTAAGGAAAATCAGTTTCAGGCTTACCGGGTAGTTCATCTCTTACTGCCATCTCATTTTTGCAACATGATTAGCATTTGGCCAAAAGCAAAAATAGACTGATGATTGTAAAACAGCCACTGAGACACTGAGAAAGTCAGTAAGTATGTTTTTCTTTTATAAAATAATTCATTGGAAAACAGGAAAAAGAGGATGCAAGGCCAGTTATATATCATGGGAAAATGAATGTCTTCTGACTGCCATAATAATCATTTCCTCCTTCCCCATTTCTCCTAAGCAAATATACTCAGGGTACTCTTCAGTGATAGTATATAGAAAGGATATCCTCCAAAAAGAGATTGGCAGGTTTAATTTGTTTGATGTGTGCAATCACAGTCCATGTTAAATTCAAAATGCTTGTCCAATCAAGGATTCAATATAGAAAAGAGGCAGTAACAAGCATGCAGTACGCTGTAATAAAGAAATCTGTTGATTGAAAACAGTTTGTATATTTTGGAAATGATAGGGAATGTAATTGGTAAGAAAGAAAAGGATAGGGCTTCATAAATAATAGGAAATAGAGCATATTTTTCCACTGATAATGCTAACTCAATTTAACAATATTCTGGTGCTGAATTTTCCTGTTCAGTAAAATAGGTCTGGTAGATCTTCCAGTACTCTAAATTTCATGATTAATGGAAGGAGCTCTTTATTTTGATGGTGCCAACTTTAACGTGTTGAATTTCAGCTATAATGACCCTCTCTCTTTCTCTCATCTTTTTTTTTCCCCTCTGTCTCCTAACCCTTAGGAAGTGTATATGAAGAAGGGGAGGATTTGGCAGGCGAGCTTCTCAGTCAGACATGACTTTAAAAAAGACAGCTCTCCGAGTGCTTTTATGAACTTTCAAAGGCTATTTGGTAGGCTATATAAGGTGAAAAGACCTTAATCTGTCAGGCTAACTTCAGTATGTCTTAGAAACTTTAATGATTCTAAACCTGATCATAACTGAAGCCCAGGACAAGCTCAACAACTCACCTTGCTCTGCGCCACACCTTCCGTACAGTATTTCTTTTTTTGCTGCATTTCACTCACAAGAACTCTTTCTATTTATGGAGCAGTAAGTACTTGAATAGACTTTTAGCATATGGATCATACCTATGCAGTCTTGCAATGCTGCCAGTCTTGAAAAGAGTGCGGTTTTGTGGACTTATTTCACGTTCTTAAATCTCTGAGGATCAGACCTCTGTTTTCTTTCTTATCTTTTGTGTGAGTGTGTGTGTAAGCTTATATTAGGGTATTAATATATATTAAAAAAAAACCCCTGTGTTAAATGGACATGTAGCTGCAGCTGTTTATGCAGTAATTGTTACAGTACTTTAAAACTCTTATAATCTAGGAGGAGGAAGTACTTGAGAGTCAAAAGCTAGGAAATAATACAGGTAACAATGCAATTTTATATGGGAAAGATTCATTTATTATTTTCTCGATGGTTTTATTATATGTTTTGTATTGAGATAGTATATTACTCATTGGATTATATGAGGTTATCCAATATTTGGAGATAAAATTATACCTAAGTGGTCATGGTAGTTGTGGGAAATATAATATGTCAGGCTGAATTTTTGTTCAAGTATTCTCATCTGATGATCATAAATATTATGATGTTTTGAAGAAGTGCTCTTAAAACTAAAAAAAAAAAAAAAAAAGAAATCTTTATATGCAAAAATGTGAAGATGTCCCTATTAGTTTGAGCAGTTGGGCTGTATCAGACTGTGAACTCGGGGCAGAGGAACTGTACACCTGCAGACAGTGATTTCCAGGAGCCGATGGGTGTCTGCGGAGCGGTAGCCATTACAGGTAAACCAAACAGGATCTGATGCTTGGTGCTAGAAAGTAAGCTCACAGAAATCTGTCCCTCGTCAAAGATTTACATGGATGATGTGATGTCCGTAACAAATCTAGAATGAAATAACATTGGTTTTGAGGCATTTAGATTTACTGTATATGCTGCGGGCGCATTGACTTCACAGGGGCAACCGATCATTTGCTCTTGTACAATAATATTTGAGGCTTCTTTTACTGAGCTTTTAGGTTCGGTACTTCCCTCCCCAGAACTGATGCAATAAAAATTCCATAAAAGCATGCATCGTCACACACACGGAAGTTTTTATTCTTTCTCAAGAACTTCGAGCTGAAGTTGATTTGGGACCTCATCAAATGTTTGTTCTGTAAAACCTGGGATTCAGAATAAAGACGACTTTTACATAAGCCTGAAGCGTAGAAGTGATAATAAATGTGGTTTACAGTGAGCAACGAGCAAAACGCAAGGTATGTTTTGCTCACAACTTTTAACCAGTCATCAGTGTGGTTGGAATGTTGCTGCTGGTTGAGAAATGGTCATAGAAGGCTATCACTCAAAATGATACTTTGAAGGCTCTATTGAAACCCTGTAGATACTGGGGACTTCTCTCCAAGGGGTGGTGGTTTTCTTATAATCAGAAAGTGCGATTTAAAATTTGCATTAATACATTCAGTCTAAACCTTTGAATATTGTAGCCCACTGCCAGTTAACTGTAAGTCTCGTTTCTAGTCAGTATGTTAAAATACATGAAAAAGAATTGTTAGTATGCCTAGTAAAATAGCTGTTTCCATTATCTTCGCTCTTTCTACATATGTGTTTTAAGAGAGAAATTCTTCCTCTGTGTATTTTGGTGTCAACAGTTTCCACGCTTAAATGATGGACAACAAGTTAACAACATAAAGTGGGTGTTGACAGTTCTTGAAAATGAAATAATGTTTGATATAACCTCAAGTTTCTCTCTGAACTTTGACCAAACAATAGAAAACCTTAAAAAGGAGGGGCCCTGTGCTGTCAAGCACAGAATTACATAGGGGAAAAAAAATTAATCTAAATAGCAAGGGAGAAGTCTGGGTTCTCCTGCATGATATTTAGCAGCAATGGTAAGAAGAGGGATGTTTCTTTCTTTGTGTAATGTGCAGTAGTTACAATAAACACAAGATTTCCAAATCTCAGAGGACTCTCTTGACAGTTGCTTGATAACAGCTTTTTTCACTCCATAGTTTTGACAGTTTGTATATGTTGCCATATCTAGTGTAAACTAAAACATCACTGTCATTCTGTTTTTCTTTCTTACGTGGCTTCCTCCTCTTTATTTTTTTTCTGTCTTTAGGATAATGAAAAACATGGGCTTTTAATTTGTAGGCTTGAGTAAGACAGGTTGCGTGTGGAGAGTGGCATGTGTTTGAGTTTTGAAATATTCAGATTGAATAGCCCCTTTTTTTGTTTGTTTTTTTTTTTTTCGCTTTTTTGTTACTGTTTTACTGTTTCATAAAAAGTGTGTGTGTTTATGTCCTAATTTTGACCTGGCCTGTCAGTATGCGCCAGTTAGTACATGTGAGTGTAACTGTATGGGTAGTATGAAAACACTGCTGTACACAGGATACATGTGTGTTCACACTGACATTGCACATTTTTGTTGTGGTTTTTCTTTTTTGTCACAGAGAGGTCCACAGAACTGTAGCACATGCGTTAGCATCTCTTCCCAACCTAATGTGCCTTCGCTTTGTTTCTCTCCCATGTTTCTGAATTATATTGATGATAATATTGGAGTAATGCACCATTTTAGAAAAGCTGCCGGGAGGTGAATGTTGCGGGGAGGGACCTGAGGGATGCCTGCTTAGGAGAGGACTGCCAACTCCAGGGGTACCCTGGTTTCTGCAGCTACTGCTCAGCTGTTCTGGTTTACCACAGTAGATTTTATGTCCCTGGGTAGAGCGTGACTTTAACCTTTGGGTGGTTTTTTCCGATCTTTCTAAGGTTATTTTGTCATCAAACTAAATTTGCTTTAGCACAGCAAAGTGCCCAGTGTCGTCATCTGGCATGTTACAGACAAATTCCAATTACTTTTCTGCTTCGAGCTATTGTTAAACACTACCAGCTAGCTGACAGTAAAATTATAAATACAGGTGTTGTCACACTACACTATAATCAGAATTTTAATTTGAATTTTCATTTGTAAAGCCTTTTTTTAACATGAAAATGGGAATAGAATTAGTTTTATTGACAGTAAAAAGACATTTTGAAAGCTTCCTAAATCATTACCTGTATTTAGTAGTGGGGAAAAAATTGTATATGTCCATATAAAAAGAAGAGTTTTATTATCACATATTTACTCATTATATTTGGTGGTAAATAAAACTAGGAAGATGTGTTTGACAAATGATTGACGTAACTCAGTACGTTTTCACTTCATCGGAACAATAGACAGACATAAATATATATTTGCTTTTGTTTCGTTCTGCTATTACTAATGCAAGCCTGCGATAAAATCTTCAAGCAAATTAAGTAGAGCCTGTTGAGTCTGCATGCAGGGCTAAACTTTTTATTTTGCAATTTTCTCTTCTTACATGTATTCATCATTCTTTGCTTTCTTCCCTCTTTTTTTTTTTTTCCTCCTCCTTTTTCTTTGCTTGGTGGTTGGAGTGGTTCCCCCTTCTCAAGCCCCTTTTTTTTTTTTCCTCAAGGCATTTAGTGTCGTGTCTGCCAGATTTCAGTGATGAGCAGCGAATTGCTTTTAAAGTGGGCATTATGCCAGTTCAGCAGCACAATGGAAAACCAATCTTCCACCATTCTACTTTTGATGCTGTTATTGTAGCATTTTAGATAACTGCTGCCACAAAAAAAGATGTGCTCAATTGCTACCAGTTAGTCAAGTTAAATCCAGAGTAGCATTAAAATTACTCTGAAAACTGTTTGTCAGAGGTCATGTGCTGTCTGTGGCTACAGCACATAGGATAGATGTTCTGTGCTGTGTGGGGTTTTTTCTTTTTGCGTTATTATTACTGTGACTGACCAGCTCTCTAAATAGCCCTTCACTACCTGTTTACTTATTGTCTTCACCTCACTGCTGAAAATATGTGTCAAACAGAAATGTTGAAAAGTTTCTGTAAAGTGCTGGAAATAGCAGGGGAGTGAGTTGTTCAGGGTGCTACAGTTTGTACAGTGTGAAAGCAAAAAAAAAAAGGGGGGGGGAAGAGCAAGAACATAATTCTCTGGTTTCTGTAGCAAGATTACTGTTTTCATCTTTTTATCTTCACTTTTCAACCACTGAGTTCACTTTTCTATTTTTTTTAATAGCACAAATGGAATTTATCCGCTTTCTCACTCTCTTCCCCTTCAACTCCTCCTCCTCTTCCTCTTTATTCTTTTGGCTTTGCTTGTGAATGAAAGGGTCTGTTACTACCGCTGTAGGACAGATGGCAGTTGTGGAGGGGGGATTATAACACTAGGTGACTTTTCAATCAGTTGTTTTCCAATAAAACACAAACAGGAAGATTATTTATGGGTGGTGGGAATTAAAAGAGCAAGGGTATTTTACTCGCCTCTGGCCGAGACTTTATTTTATTAATAATATAATACCTACACAGCCTGAATACTTGTTTCATTTGCTTGCATCACTGTAAAATGTATGTTATGCTGTATTATGTACGTTCTGGTTATTTTCAACAGGGAAGCAGCCTTCTGCATCCATCACTAGGTTGCACCACTGTGGAGTGTAGGACTGCAGATTACAGCCACGGGCAGCTCCTGCGGGACAGTGAAAGAGCTGATTAAGCTGTGAATTTCAGCCTTGCATTTAGGCATCTAAATAACATACCCAGTTTTCAAAGGACTTGATATTTGTAGCCTGGTAAGCGTGTTAGCACTGCAGTGGTCCATGGTGAAGGTTAGGAAATATATTTAGGCATCTAGGTAGGCAGCACCGGTAGCTGAAAATCTTCACCATAGTCCACAAGGTTGCGCTTTTTCTGTGGGACAGGAATGGCGTCTGTCCCATGGGAACACCTTCAGATACAAATCGCTAATATTTGTAAAGTGCTTTAAAATCCCCCAACAGGTGGCAGTGTGGAAGTGCGCAGTTGTCCCAATTGGGATTTTTTTAGCGTTGTTCTTAAAGATGGGCATTTCCTTACTGGTTTGGTTAAATTCTAGCCGTTGAGGGTTTGCTGCCTTAATAGTAGAAATGTTGTGGGCTCTTACATTTTTCTATTCAGGGAACCTCTCTTGGTGGTGCAGATGGGTCACATATAGTTTCTACTGCTAACACTAATATCTGAGAGTCAGTGGAAATGTTTTCACCAACATTTTTTATCAGAGCTGTGTGCATGCTGAGTAAATACCTTGTAAAAGAGAATGCCTTTAAATGATTGTTATGGGGACAGAATGACTAGAAAAGTGAAGAAGGGTGCTTGTTCATGCATGGAGTTCAGGAAGAAAAAGCAGTACCACCTCCCTCAGGGAAGTAAAACTAAGTCCACCAGGCATCATGATTGAAAAGCTGAAGTGCAAAGAACCTTAGTGATACACACACACAACCTTTATTAAGTAGGTAACCTAAATAACAGTGATTTAAAAAACAAGGTGAGCACTAGACGAGTTCTCAAAACAAAATGGGAATGTAACTCAGTGAGAAACACTTCATACATAAGGTAATTATAACTATATCTAAATTTAAGAGATCCCTTTTATTCTTTTGGTTTTGTTTTTCTCTTTCCTTTTTAAACTAGAATTTCAGTTTTGCAGCGGTTATTGCACAAGTTTCCTTGTTCCTTGATCACGTATCAACAGACCTGTCTACCCACTGAGGAACTTGCAGAATTCAACTAAATGCATTTACATGGTCTCTGTAGGCAAGTGCTTTCTGAGAAAGACCTGTAGAAAGTGTGCCCGCTACAGTTAGTCTTAGGCAGATGTAACTGGGGCAGAACACCAGCTAGATAAATTAAGATCAGAGGGAAACAGAAACCCCTGGAGTTTGATCACAATGACTCAAAAGTATAAGCGTTTCAGGAAGTGAGTTTTTTTCTTTTAAGACTGTATTTCTGCATTCAGTATTTTTGCTGATGGGAAAGAAAGATGAGTCCATTGGGGTGATTTTTTAATTATTTATACACATGTACACACTCGTTCTCTCTTCTTGGCCTATGTTTTGGGGATGTGACATGGAAAATCATCACATGTACTTGGTTAGATGTTGCAGAATTCCTCACTAAAGAGCCACCTACAGGAAAAAATACAGGAAGCCTACTCAGAGCAGCAGTTGCGGAGCTAATTGGCTCTGCAGCCAAGGAAGGGGGAGGGAACTGACTCCTGAATGGAACAAAAACCAGTTTTTGCAGACCACAGTCGTCTTATTCAGTTTCCCAGAAAATAGTTAATGCAAGGCAAGCTTTCTAGGAAGAAAATATAAAAGTAAGGATTCAGACGCCTACAAAGTGTTAAAAAAATATTAAAACAAAATGGCAGTTCAGGCTGTGAAATCAGCTACCTGTTTTTTTTTAAGGAGGAAAATGAATTGGGGTGACTGTTACGGCTCCTTGAGAGAAAAATGTTAAGTTGAACTGCAACGCAGTTTAAATGAGGACTAGTTAGGCTGGAACTTGACCCTCACCCGCTTTTTTCCTTCAGTTTGAGTGATGCACCAAAGAATAGCTAATAACAAGGTACTGGCTTTAGACTGGAGACAACAATTTATAAGTATATAACGTGTATACTAATGTAATCGCCTTTGAATTTTCAGCCTGAAGTATACGCAGTCTTAATAATATTAATGGAGTGATGTGAAATTTTGAAAGCACATGCTTTTCAGTATATGTGATCCATACAGACTGGTCTGCAAGAAGATCCAGGTTACCTTTGCTCTGGCAAATTGCTTCTCCGGTCAGTCATTTTTGTCTTAGTGCCCAAGATCGAACCTTTCAGAACAGGCAACAAAACGTACAAAACGGTTTTCAGAGCCTCTCCGAAAACTCCTTTTCTGTGAAGAAGCCTACATATATTCTGAAAGTGTTACAAGCGTTTCAGCTGTTGCTCACTTCACTTTCTTTATCTCTGCTTTTCACTTGAGCTCTTCCATTTCAAAGTTGAGAAACTCTATTAAAACCAAGTTAAACTGTAAATCTGAAAGTTAGGCAACTTAGAAATTAGGAAACTTTAAACTGAAGTTAAAATTGTGTTCCATGATATAACTGCATTATGTTTGTATATGGCAGTTGTTCAAGTGAAAGTTGTTTCTTTAACTGCCGGTGGTAATCCAGTTATTTCTGGTAGTTTGTTGAGGATTATCTGGTTTGATGGGCTGTTGGGTTCGTTTGTTACTTACCACTTCTAACTGCTAGATCACACTGGAAAAAGATAGAAGTATAGTAAAATATATATATATATATTTTAAAAAAAAAAAAAAACCAGATTAAAACCTGTAAATTCTGTGGGAGAGTTACTTTAAAAAAAAAAAAAAGGTAAGAGAGCGCAGTATTTGCTGCTCTGATAAGGAAGTTTGCTTGAATCTGTCCCTATTAGAATATTATCCTGCCTATGTAAACATTTTAAAATCTTGGTTTAGTGCCTCTAGCGCTACATTAAGAATCAAATTTAACTACAGAAAGAAAAACAGAAAATCCCTTGCAGTGCCACTGCACAAGCTAAAGCTGTGGAACACCGAGATCAGAATTTCACCCTAAAGGCAGTGCTTGAAAACCCTAACTCTAGCAAAAATATCAATTTGTGTGCATTATTCAGCAATGATTTATGCTGTGCGTAGGATGGATCTGATTCTCATAGCCTGTCTGCCTATGTCAGATGCATTATATATACATATATACGTGGTTTAAAGCCCTTTAGATTGCCAGGGTACATTATGTACAGGAAAATGTCTCGCTTGGCGCTCTAGTATTTCTGTAATGGGTTCACTGTGGCATAGATCTCTTGCACGTGATACAGTTTTAAAACCATCTATTCCCAGAAAAAAATCACAATTAAAACAAATTATTAAGTCTCAGAATGCTGTGGGTTAATCCTCTCTTTTTGTAAATAAAGATCTAACTGGTCTCCCAAGTATATGGGCATTTCCTGATTCAAGAGATGTTGGTAATATTTTATAAAGTTTCATTCATTTTGGAGCTGTAGCCAAGGTAAAATTTTCTGAATGACTAGTTACCTTAAATCAGTATTTCACGCTCATTGAGGACGTTTGACCAGATCCGGGAGTTGCAGCTTCATCAGTAGTTAGTATTTAGAAATTAAGTGTATTGTACATTAAAGAGAAAGACGAGGATACTGCTTTTAGGAGAGGGGATGGAGAGCTGGATGAAAATACACCAGAGCAGTAGCGGTGATGCTTTGCCGGGGGAGCGCTGCTGGGCTGCCCCCAGAGCCCCCCTCTCCCCAGCGCTGCACCC
>NW_008824468.1:169116-176616 GCF_000699105.1 Pygoscelis adeliae | reverse complement strand
CCCGTGATAGGAAGACTGTGATCACATTAGAATTGCTTTGACTTCGATGATGTGAACACCTGGAATGGGTGGAGGCGCGATCCTGGCAGTCTGGAGGGCAAACGTGGCCCTTTTCGTCAACGGCCTTTGTTACTTTGTGGGACTATGTGGTTTAGAAGTTGGTACGAGTTGGGAGGTTTATTTTCTTCAGCAAAAAACAAGAATCGTTTAAGACTTAGGTTAGTAAATCTCTCTCTTTAGGCCAGTGAACTGGCATTGCTGATAGGTATTTGCGGAGAGCGCTGTCAAGACAGAATAATTTAATTGCTCTATAGCCTAATGTGATTGTATTTAATTAGAAACAAAAAAGCAAGTATGTTAGAGGCTTACACCTCTGTTCATTAAACTGCTGTTGACTTTTTTCATTGACATTCCATAAATGGCAAAGTTAAGGTTAACAGTATAAATAGGGGTGCTGAGGATTATGAAAGGGGAACCCATGCAATTAAAAAAAATGGCTTACATAACCTGATATCATAATAGACAGAATATTTATTTAACTTGCAGTAAATTGACACACCTCTAGACAGAGACAATTATGACTGACTGTAAAACATCTGACAGAACCAATTATGACTGACTGTTGTTTGCTACCTTTGCACAGAAATAAATGAAACACAGATATTTGGAACAGAGACTGCTGCCTGTGTGTCTAAGCTTGCTGTAATTAAAATACAATAACCAGTAGGCGATGTAAAAAATACAGTAGCTAATGTAGTATGTTCTTTAACTCTTTAAATAAAAGTGTGAGACACGATGCTGTACATAAACGATACTCCGCAGCTTTTTTTGTGCATTCCCAGATAAACCCACATTTTGGCACTATGCTCATAGGCACCTACGTTGTTCCTCACGTACCCGGTGCAGATACACGCGCACAAATACAAAGGGAATGTGAATATATTTTTACTTCTCACTCTGAAGAGCAGGCTATCAACAGAATAATCAAGGGGAGAGCGTTTAATAATATGACACAGTTCGGTTGTCCAATCAGTAGGAGAAAAAACAGAAGACTTTCACTGAGCCACATCTTAGGGAATCCAAGAACAAAAGTTCTTGAGCCTGACTATCAGGTTATTTGGTGTCATTTTAATAGGAACGAAGAGAAATTGCAATAAGTGGAAAACACGCGGCCAGGTATAGATAACCTCCAAATATTTCCATCCTTGCTTCCAGGATCGGTACAACAGTATGGGGTAAATGGAATTCAGGTACCTTTTAATTTTATTTTTTTTCCCAAATAATATAAAAATATACCTAGGTAGCTAAACAAGGACTTGGATGGGGCACTGAATTTGACAGGGACATCCAGAAGTTCAGACTGTGTTTTATGAAGGGAACAAGGGGCAGTCATGTTGGGGGGGGAGGGGGCTAACTGCATGCTTGGTGCTATGATTCTAAAATCTTTATCAGAGTCAGTGATTTATTAACTTTAGAGAATACAGTACCTGAATTTTAATTATATACAGTCAGAAGCACGTCTTTTTTTTTTAATTCCTATTAAAATAATTGTATTTTTCATTTGTATATTTGTTTCGGTAGTATCTTTTGTATGCTCTGCATGTGTATAAATGTGTCTCTCTGTGTATAGCCATGTATGCATTCTGCAGCAGTGGTTGTCTTAAAAGACTGCTTGCCACTGAACTTAGATATTATTAAAACAATGATGGGGTGATAATAGGTATAGAATTATTTCGGAACGTGACTGACTACTGAAAGGCAATTTCAGTCAGTTTGTATAGCTTAGTTTTCAGAAGGCCTTAGGTGCATTATTGATTGAATCCTCATTTAGGAAGAAAGTACGAGCTTTTATATGCATCTCTAAGTTGGGTGGTATGGTAACTCGAAGGTATTGACTGGCTGTGTGATATACGACGGTCACAGTTGTCTTTTACTCAGAGGAGCAGAGAGTGATGCTGGTTGTCATTCTTACTCTGCTGCGTGGCAGCGTAAATAGTCCCCTTTCTAACCAACCTGGTGGGAAAAGTCAATATCCCATCAGCAAAGGAGGTAAACACATCAGGAGCTGTGTCCTCTCCCATCTTCCCCTGCTCTGTATTACTACAGTTCTTTAAATCTCTTCTCCCCAGTCATCAGATGCACTTGTGTCATTCAAATGCATGGTGTGGCTGTGCTGCAGACACAGCCGCTGCCTGCCTCTCCTCCCGGAGCTCCCGGCTTCCATTCTCTTATAATTGAAACTTAAAATTGGCCTCGTTACTTCAACAAGGCCCCGCACATGTCTCCGTTTTTTTCAGTCCACCCTTTCCCGCTTGCCTCTACGAGGGTGATTACATCTAAGAAACGTTTGAAGCATACTGTCGGAAAGGTTATCGCATATAATTAAAGTTTAGATTTAATGTTGGGGGGTGGAGCTAGGCGCTCTGTTAGTGGGACGGCTGGAGCCTGAATTGGAGCTGTACGCGGGCCTGCATTTTTGTTCCCTACTTTCAGCCCTGGTTTATTGTTTGCCTCGTTGTTCTCATGATTAATGTGCCTTCCTGCTCTGTTCACATGTGCCAGCTGTTTCTGCGCATTGATACGTTTCACCTTGGTCCCTCCTGAGCTCCAGGAAGCTTTAAACTGTTTTAGCCTGGTTTTGAGCTACGAGGATGGTGTTTTCCACAGTTCCTTGGTACAAAGAGCACAGTTTTGCTAACATGTGAGCAGTGGCGAGTGAACCCGCTTACTATATCGTTTATCTTGAAAATGCATAAACTAGTTAGTGCTGAATTTGCGGCAAAGTGGGTTTGATGCTTTTATGGATCTGGTTATTACAATTTTCAAGGTTTGTTTAATTAAACCCTACATTTAAATAATTTCAGGATCATTAAATGTGTTTATGCCGTGGTGACTTCAGCCTGTTCATGAACAGATTCTGGTAATCAAAGTTTTTATTGTATTGGTGGTGTAGTTTAAGGAAATTTTAATTCTGCTAATAGACATAATGTCATTACTGTCTGGGTAATGGTGAGAATGTGGTATCTTCAACCAGGCATCTTCCTCTGTTTGCTTACTGCCCAGAGTTGGCAGTATAAATACCCAAAACTGAGTATGACAGCACAATACATACCTTCTTCACAAGGATGCATGAAAGGTGCTTACTGAAGTGCTTTTAATCAATGTATTCAGTTACTCAAACTGGTGTCGTTAATTTAAATTTTAATTTAATTTTTAAAGATTTGATAGCATCCTGCAGAGCAATTGAGTTCAGTGGAACTTTGTGAAAAACACGGAAAACCTAAGCAGGTGGCAACTGCTCAGTAAAACATTACTGTTTGTATCATATCCAGTAGTTAATCTGCTGAGCTCATCTTAAAACATCCGAGGCTCTGCAAAAATACTTGTAAATCCTCAGGGAGGAGGAATTCACAAACCCGAAAATTGTAATAGCTATTTCTCTTACCATGCCTCCTTTCCCTGCCATCTCCTCCTGTAGCAGTCCTTGACTTGGCTGCTGAGATGAAGGTGCGTCTGATGGGATGTCTTCATCTCAGTCGCATCGCAGAAGTGAGTCATCGCAGAAGTGAGTCATTTCTTCCCTTGCACAGGTGGACTCAAGAAACCAGCATGTCCCTCTCCTCCAAACCCTTCTCTTAAATAAAGTCAGCTGGTTTAGAGGCGACTGGTTTTTCGTCTTAACTTGCGCCGTGTAGTAAAAGCAGTTCGAGAGGGGACGGAGGCTCCTTTGTTACATGTTCAAAGCGTGAGAAGGGCATACCAACGTTGCGAAGGTGACAGGAAGAAATGAGACAACAGCTTTTAGGCAAAGCTAATGAGCAACAGGAGGATCGTGTTGGTTGCTCACAAGACACACGCTTACGCTGCGCCTAAATGGCTTGAAAGCTCGACCTTTAAGTACCTGTGCCGTGCTCTTGTAGTTCTGCTTGACCTGGAGTCCCTCCAGCCTAATGGGGGAGAAACTGCCTGGGAGGGCACCTCGTTTTGCAATATATCCTTCTTGCGTGCTCAGTAATGCAGACTATCCAGCGCCGCCTGTAACTGCAGACACAGGCTTTCGGGTAGGAGCTGGTGTTTCTAGAACATGGAGTTGGTTGGAAAGGAGGAGCACAATTGCACCAGATCTGCATCAAGCTGGCTTTGATGTATATCAGCAGAATATTTTGCTCTTCTAGTCTTTGTCCACAGCCTTTGTAAAGCAAAAGCAGGACAACCACCCAAACAAAATCCCTGGTTTTTTTTGGATGGCATAAAATTTAACAAAGAAAAATTTAAAACAGAACAGTTCGGGCTTTGCTGCTGAAATATGTACAAACTCATGCGCGTGCGCGTGAGTTTGCACACACACAAACGTACAAGTGAGTAAATGTCTGGCACTGCAGACATTTCTTCACAGGTATTATTGATCAAGCATTTGGGAATGGCTCTCTTCATTCATGTGTCAGGTGAACCTGATGTCTCCTGGTTGAGACACCGGGCATCTTCTCTCCATTTTAGGGTAGGATAGCATAGAATTTCCCCTGTTCGCGCTGCTGCCTTTTTCCTTCCAACGCCTCCGTAGTGCTGAGCATCACGATTCCCATCCTGCACACAAGGTGCATGTGAGAACGCACAAGACGGGTGCGTTCAACAAGTCTGTCCCAGGTTGTGCCAGTATTTGCAGCAGCAGGGACGAGAGAAGCCAAGCATGGTTTCCTTCACTTCTGAAGCCAAGCTTGGGCAGAATCTCTCCCTATTTCAAACCCCTGGGGACTCTGCGTAGTTCTCACTAAGTTAAGGCACCTGCTCATTTTAAATGAGATCCTTTCGGAGCCAGCCCTGCTATTGCTTATTTTCTCTACTGTGACTTAATGAACCCCCATTTCACTCCAGTTAGACGGCATGAGTGGGCAAGCGGTGCTTCTTGCCAGCTCCTGGCAGGAGCCGCTGCACCCGCCCCAGTGGGGCTGAGGGAGCTTCAGCCTCGCCACCGCATCCAGGTTCAACGTGGCCTCTAACCGGCTGGTACAGCGCTGCGGGTGGGGAGGCAGGGGGGAAGGCAGCAGAAGTTGGGAGAGCTTGCCGTAAATGTCGTCTTTGCTAGCTACGACATTCACCTCGTTTTAAAATACCATGATTCGCAGTAGTAGTGAATGCAAAAGTACTGTCTTTTTGTGGTCATTTGATCCGTCTCTGTTTTTTTTTTTCCTTTGTTCTTTTAGAGTATTTGAAGAAGCCGCTCAGGAGGGAAGTCTCTGATGCCTACAAAAGACTGAAGAGCACCGTAGACAAATGTCTGTCCATGAGTGGCTACTCAGAAGTGAACCTCGGCGAACTCTTCACCGTCAGGATAGGAAGATCTGTGGGAGAGTCCAGTAATGAAAGACAGTGATTGATTAAAAATGGAGGGAGACGAAAGGCTAGTTCCTTGTTTAACAGTATCGAACTCATAAGCAGCACTCTATTTCAGTATGCACAATGATGTTTTAATAATCTTGTCTCTTCAGAGGAGGAAAAACGGAAGATGGAAAGGGGATGTATGATTCACGTGGACATGAAATATTCGAGGTGTTTTTATCTTCCGTTCTTTTCTTCACTGAGAAGCCAGGGTTATTAAAATAGGGAGTAGTTGATTTCTGCAATATATTTTGTTGTGTATTTAGACCTGTGAGGGAAAAGGGGGTGGGGGAATTGCTGCTTTAATTGGATAATTCCCAGTGAGAGTTGCTGGAATGTAAGTGATCCTAGACTTTGCTCCAGGGTATTTAGTAGAGGTGCTCTCAGGAAGAGAGGTTAGTAGAGGTCTCAGTAGGAGCACTAATGTTTTGCCTTTTCACAGTTTATCTTCTTCCTGATCATAAACATACCAATTATAAACAATACTAAACCTAAATGCCTTTAAACGTCCTAATACCTTCTGAACAGAGGTAGGGACACTTTACTTTCAAATCTACTAAAGGTAAAGAACGACTGAAAGCTGGAGGTGCTGAAAATAGGGACCATCTTTTTATTCAGAGTCTTTCCGTGCATCTCTTTTCCGTGCGTATTTTGCCGTGTTGGAAATTTCTATGTGGATGTAAAGACATGCACATGTACAAAACCCATTTCGTACGTACGCAGGATATAAATGTGTTTCATTTCTTTCCGTGCAAAGTATTTGAAAGCAAGCAAAGGATAGGGAAAAATATGTTTGGGATGGCATTGTAACCAATAACGGGGGAAGGGAAAGCAGAGAATCATTGTTGCTGTTCTGTAATAATTACTGTATTGGAGGTGTTAGAGGCTTTATAAAGAAATTGTAATTTTCATTTACTTTTAATAAAATGCCGAACAGGTTTGACAAGAAAAGAGCATAGATTTGGGGACGTGCTTTTGTACCCAAAATACTGTTGCTGTCATGTTCGCCGTTAAGTTTGCAATGTGATATTTTAATGTATGGTTATAAAAATTTTCTGTTAAATCTTTAACAGTATAAAATGTAAAATTTTCTTAACACTTGAAGGAAAAAAATAAAGTTTTCTAGTAAAAGAGAATGTGATTTGATCGTCTGACCGTTGAAAATACTCCATGCGAGGTCGTATTGCTCCAAACTTTTCCTGGTTTCACAGAGGTGCCTGTGTGTCCGTTTTCAGGGTGGCCGGCCATTAACAAAGGGAGCTTGAAGAAAAAGTCAGAGCATCGGCGCGAACGTCTTGGGCACCAAGGGGATACGTGTGTCTGTGTGCGTTAGAGTATTTTATGACGTTCCTTTGTCCCTAAAGTGGCATCGGAAGGTGCTGTGTGTCAGTACGGGTAACGTCTATGCGAACGTGCCTAAATACACGGTCGTCTTCTGAGCAACTTTTGGGGCTAAATCCTTTCATTTTTACTCGCGTCGAGTCGCAGTACGTGAGAAATCGAACCTACTCAGTCCCCGGTTTTGTGTTGGTGGTGTCCCACCCCTGGCGAGCGACCGTTCCTCGCCAGCGTGTTTCAGTTGGGTGGTTGTAAAAGAGACGCTATTTGGAGGCTTGCCTTGGAGAGAAGGTGTTGCTGCCTAGATGGCACGTTGATGCTGCAGCTCTTCGAAGGATCCCGGCTTCCTGTGATTTCACGCAGGTTTTTTTAGATTCTTCGTGGCCAACCCAATTAGGATTATGAAGATATTACTGATATTAACCGGGTAGAATGCCTTCGGAAAGTGAAAAGCGTGACCTTCTCCTCCAAGCGTTAGGTATACAAATAAAACGGATAGATATGGCATAACCTGACCCTGTGGCACTTGTATGTATCTGTATAATTACAGCTGAAGAGCCTGTTAATTTGCAAGTTTAGGGATGTTTAGATTAAATGAGAGTGTTGTGGGATGATTGTGCAGGGCGCAGCAGCATATAGTAGCCCTGCGAGGGGCTGGGGGGAAGCGCCGCTGCCCGGCGGAGGAGGCCGGCTCTGCTGCGGGAGCGGCGAGGGGCAAAGTCCCGGAGCCCCCCGCAACCCCGGCCAGCCGCAGGCCGGGGAGGGGGCATCGGAAGGGAGGGCTTT
>NW_008824468.1:163747-166434 GCF_000699105.1 Pygoscelis adeliae | reverse complement strand
CCCCGGGCGCCCCCGGCCCCGGGCTCCCGCCGTGAGGCGCAGGCGGCCCGGCAGCCCCCGCAAGGACCGGGTTTTTTTGCTTTTGGTTTTTGTTTTTCTTTTTCTTTTGTTCCTTTTTTTTTTTTTTGTTAAACATATATTTTTGTTTATTTTCTGAACGTGGCACTTCTCCACCGGATAGCAAGGAAAAGTGTTAACAATAACGACATTACACGAAAAAGTACTGTACCATCGCCTCTTGAGGGTTTCAGAAACCTCTACAGTTAATAAGTTAAATAAAGGGTTTGTACATAAATATTTGTCTAGGAACCCTATTATATCTATAACACAGTAAGAATCTACAGAATGACAAACTTTTACAACACTACACTGAGTGCAATTGTTTTATAACATTTCAAATATACAAAGCTCTGTTCTTCTTTATAACAATGGTATGTACAGAATCAATAATCACAGTTTAGTGACTTAAACAGTCCATATTCTAGCAGTGTATTTCCCTTTGGTTTGATATAAAAACCTTGGTTGGTGTAGTGATAAAGAATATAACAAGAAAAAGATATACCCTTTCCCTTAAGTGCACTGGTTATCTTACGGCATCAAATTTACTTTCAGCCTGCACCGGCAGCATCCTTGGTTAGCGTGCGCAGCTCGCTGCGTCAACATGTAAAACAGTTCTCCAGTGCTCCTAACAGACCAACTTAACATCCTAGGATGTTGTTTTAAGAGGATGTGGGTAGCCTTCCCCCTCCCTTTGCTTTTCTTGCTTTCTTTTTTTTCTTTCTTTCTTAATTACAATTCTATTTGTTTCTTTTTTTTTTTTTTCTTGCCAGGTAAACAGAAGGAAAAATATTTCGTGTACGTAACGCTAATATATAATAACTTTTATTAGGGCTTTCCCCCCCCCTTTTTCCCCCCGCTTAATGCTCAGAGAGGAAATGAATGAACACGTCGTACATTTAAGCAATGTACCGGCCAAGGAGTTACTTATTCAGGAGCTCGCAAGTGTCGGTTCACTCGTGTGAGGGCTGACGCGAAAGGCGCTCGCTGTCTCCAAGTTCCTAACTCGAGAACCTACCCCAGTCTCAGCTGCTGGTCCTCTTTTTTTAATTTATTATTATTATTATTATTTATTTTTTATTTATTATTATTGTTTCCCCCCCGAAGCAAACCTGCCAGCAAATTTTCTCAGCAGCTAAACAACTGCAGGCAAAACTTCTTATCCTTGAAATGTGTTCAATTTTCTGCCTCTTACAGTTAGAGAGACAAAAATGCTCAGTTACTCTATGCACAACATACCCAATGATTCTATCATTTTAAGGCATGATCAAGCAAGCTAAAGAATCATGAAATGCAGTAGGTTTATCAAGAATTGGCCTTGTGATTCATAATCAAATCTCTGGGAAAAAACCCAAACACAAGGTACAGAAAAATATCATTTTATTAGATCCTTTTTAACACATTCAAAAGTATGTAACTGACAGCTCTCTGTTTTTACAAAGACAGAGCTTTCAAACATCTATCAGGCGAGGCTAGGAATATATAATTCCAAACAAAAGCCTTTCATTACCCTGAGAAATCCTTTTTGCTCAAAACTAATCTTTTTTTTTTACTTTGTGCACAGAAGTAAAATAGTTTGTCAAATTCTCTGCAGAAATCCTTTTAGCTATCTCAAAAAGTGTATTTGGTACAGACCTACTTGATATCTCATATATGAGCAAAGATTTACTTTGTCAAATTATATTCTTCAAAAAGGTCTTTCAGCTGAGTTAAATATCCATTTTGTGCAAAACAATGACCATGCATCAGCTTGGAGTGATTGCACAGTAGTTACTTAGCCTGGCAAATGGCAGCAAAATGTCAGCTGAAATGAAAGACACACAGTGCTGGGCTTATCACAGAAAGTGCAGATGATTCATGTAACATCGTAAATAAATAACACAGACTTTGTGTTAAGGTAGGTTTAACAGTAGAGGTTCTCTTTTCACCACCAGCTCATTTCAAAGCACCCATAATAGAAGCTTTATGTGGTGACAGTGACATGTAGCAAGATAAGGTATCCTGTCTTTAATGCTCATATTTCAAGGTCACAGAGTGTTACATTCCAAGAGAACAAGAAGAAAACTCAATCAGATACGACCTGCACTAATGGATCATCAAAATATTGATAGTAGATTCTCTTCCCTGCCTGCAGGGAATGTTTAGCCTGGTTGGTAATTATGCAGGGAAGGGGGGAGAGAAAGAAAGGTATGGAGAGATGCATCAATCATGATTTGTCTACATTTGTCACAAAAATTATGGGCAATTATTTGGCACTGGGGTTTGAATCCAGGATTTGTAAATAAGTAGAAGCTTTTACTGACTGATCTCAGAGATCAAGTCTCTCAGTTTACAGTGTATAGCCAACAAATAAACCATTTTCTGTTCCTACAAGGGATATGAGACAGAAATCCACTTCTGTTGCTAATGGTCCCTGTATTTTTTGCCTAGCAGGTATAAACTTCAGATCCACTTGTTCTCTTTCTTCTAAATTTAGTACTAAGCCTCAGGTTTTAATCCTAAGCCTATGTTGGTTGAGAAGAAGGGTAAACTCATCAAAAGAGGAAGCAGTGGTGAAATACTGAGAGAAACAAAAACATATGTTGGTGAAAACCCTGTGAGAAATGCTTGGAAGAGACAAACTTTCTTAC
>NW_008824468.1:155129-155597 GCF_000699105.1 Pygoscelis adeliae | reverse complement strand
GGGGAGAGCGGCCCCGGCCGGCCCGGGGAGCGGGGAGGGCCGGCGGCAGTGCCGCTCGCAGGCGAGGATGCTTTGCGATGCGAGCTCGCCTCTGCCAAGTCACTTTGTTGTTTTATTTATTTTTTAAACAAACTTTCATTCATTTATGGTCTCTCCCTCTCCTTTTCTTTTTTCCCTTCCCCCTGCAACCTGCTAATTTAACACTGGAGCGCGTTATTGCAGTGTTAGGGGGAGAAAACGAGAGAGAGAAAACAACAATACTGCAATGATCCAAATGATACAGCGGAATTATAGCAATTATAGTTCTGCTCGGAGAAGAAAACCTTGCTGAGCTCAGCCAAACAAACTGATGCCTTGTACGGATAACAAGCCCGGGGACTGACAGCCGGTGCTGAGAGAGGCAGGAGGGCACAAACGGAAATATTTGCCTCTTTTCACTCCAGCCAGCCTCGATTAACACCCTCGGCT
>NW_008824468.1:143989-153941 GCF_000699105.1 Pygoscelis adeliae | reverse complement strand
CCGGGGTTTTGTTTTGAGCCTTTTACTTTAATAAAAAAAAAAAAAAAAGGCTCGTGCAGGAGCTGTAGGCAGGTACAGAAACTCTGCGTTTCCTCTACCTGTCCTCTCGGGTTTTTCTGTGGTTTCCTCCCCTTCCCTCGACGTGCTTTGCGCCCTGGCCCCAGCCTGCTCCTGGCTCTGCGCTGGAGGAGCCACAGCCCCCTGGGTAACCCGGGGTCAGCGGCAGAGAAAGGCAGAGTCTGAAGCGCCACACACCCGGGCGGGCAGGAGAGTGAAACGCAGACCATCGGTCTTGTACAGATGCGATTTAGTCGCAATTTTTTTTTTTCTTTTTTTTTTCCCTTCCCCAGCGTTCAGGGTTAAGGTCCCGCGCACAAAAGCACTAGAGCTGGGGAAGGCGAGATGCCTGTTCTGCCTCGGTACCGGGCGGTGGAGAAATGGCTGGTGCCGTTTAATTGGGATGAACTGGCGCATGACTCCCCTTCTCCAGCCTCATGGCATCGTGATCTCAACTCATATGCGAGATACATTTTTCACCTTTATGGAGAACGCTGTTACAAAACCTCTCCGGCGCACAGCCCTGACACTGCACAGTTCAGCCCTGGGCCGTGGAGATGGGCAGAGCGCTGCCCTTGATTGCACCACCAGAACTACCATAGGAGCAACCTTGCTCGCTTCTTCTGCAAGGGTCTTGTTAATCACTTAAAAAAAATTGGCTAAAGACCAACAGACAGTAATGAGGGATCACAGCACAGCTGCACATCCCCTACAGCCGCGGTCAGACAGCTGGGGGAGAACCAGCACCTCTGTGTGTACCCTGGGGCTCTGCCAAGTCGCTTGGTCACCTGAATACACCTCAGAGTTCAATGGCTTAACCATCTTCGCATTTAAGGTAGGATAAATATTATCCCCTTATTGCAGATGCTAATTTAAACATTGAATAATCTATACCCAGCAGCGATCACTGGGGCACTGCACCAAAATTGGTTGGCAGAGTGGTGTCGGACTTAAGCACCTTTGAATTCACGTCCAAGAGAAAAACTCATTTTGCAAGTACTGCTTTTTTTGGACACCCGTCAGCCATTTTCACTGGCTCCTGGGGCCTGTGCCCCTGGACGTGAGGCTGCAGCACCTGTCCAAGGGGTGAACGGAGGGAGCCCATGGCTCAACTCCTGCAACCTGCGCTGAAACCTGGCAGCCCCCCCCCAAGCAAGCGGGCAGGAGGTCAGCTGCGGTGGGGGTAGTCACATCCTCACTTCACAGTTATCTGGACGCGCAAGGCTCAGTTTGGCTCGGACACAGCGGCTTGCAGTGCCGCTGCTTTTCTGTCTGTGAAGCAGCCCTTAGCTTTTGTTGCTTGCTTTGGTTTTGGTGCTGGCTCAGGGAGCAAATTCTGTATTAACTTGCATCTGGACAGAGGCCTGACATCAGCAGTGGTGGTGACTCTGGAATAATTATTTATATACTTAATATTTAGCCCGTGCCTATATGTGGGAAGAATCCGGGCCTCGTTCCATAGTTTTAATTCAAAGAAGTATTTTCTAAATCCTTTTTTATTCAGTTGTCATTATTTTTTTAATTCCTCTGTGGCTTATTTTCCTGTTAACATGGTTTTCACTACAGACAGAGGACAGCAGTTAGCTTTAAACACGTCTCACCTTTATTTCTCTTCTGCAGTTTCGCCACTTCCAATAACTCAAAACTTCTCCTCTGGTCCACACTCCAGAAGCACTCCTAGCTCACTTTTGGGTTGGCCCTTTTTTTGCATGACCATGAGCCCAGAAAGCAGTCCCTGCTAGCGCAGATCTGCGGTGATGTCTCTCAGAAATCCAGCCACCGACAATAACTCTGTTGGATTTAGTTACTGCATTTAACTTATTTATTCCTTGAGCCTTGTCACCAAGCCAACACTCCTGGAAGTGATTTGGAAAAATGGAGCTGGGTATGCAGCTAGGTGGTGCAACCCCTTTGCAGCCTGCTCTCCCTCCCGGAGGCCATGTGCCTTCCTCTCCTTCGTGCGGCAGGTTTGGCTTTGGGAGCTTGGGGCCGGGTAGAGGCGTCTGTGTCCTTTGCTGGCATGTCATCTCCTCCAGGTCACTAACCTTATCGGTACTTCATGACTCACTCTCTTTATTGTTTCTTCTTCTTTTTTTTTTTTTTTTTTTTTCTCCTAAGTGCTCGGGTTTTTGAAATCCCGTCAGGGCTGGCAGTTTGCTGGCTGAGGCTGGGATGCCATCAGTACCGTCTCTGTCCTATTTGCCGGCTTCCTGTCCCATCACGTTGTCATCTTGGGTCCTTAGAGTCCTCCAGAGGCCTTTTCAAGGCTTTTAGATTTACCTGGGAGCCCCCTGACTTTCCCATTTTTCCTCTCTGTCCCCTCCCCATGTGTGTCTCCTCCCCTGGACCTCAGCCTCCCCACACCTCCGCAAGCTCTGGCTGCCCCTGATGACTGCTGTGGCATTTCTGCAAGGAAGCGGTGGATTCCCTGGCACCGTGCGGCTTCGAATCTAGACCGGTCCTTTTCTGGAAGACATATTTTCACCTAATGTAACTTGTTTGGCTAAATATAAGAGTAAATGGGTGGAGCTCTGGATCCTACAGCCCTACATCTGTGTCATCCAGGAGGTTGGGTGATGGATGGAGATAGGGTTCTTCTGACCCTAGAAAACCCATGGATAAGATCCCAAGTAGCTTTCTTGCAGTAATCCTTAGAAACTCAGTGAAATTATTAATGCATTAAGGTGCAGTGGTCTAAAAAAATTAAAATGATGATTATTTAACATTATACCTTCCGTGTAATTTTCTTTCGTGTGTGCTGACTAGAACCGAGCAAAGGCTTCATAGCAAATAATTTACTTGTAACGTATTCTCTTCTTCTGCTCGTGGAATATCCATGCGCAAGAGCATCATTTTCTCAAATGTATTTGTTATCTAACACGCTCCAGCGGTTCCTTTAAATGAATAACAGAAGGGCTTGACTGCAAATGGTTTCCGTTGTTTAGCTGTAGTTGGTCAAATAAACCCCCCGGTATCGATTGCATTACCCGCCTGTTGCGCCAGCAACACACCGGTTGTGCAAATAGGTGTGTGTGTGTGTGAATGTAACAGCTGGGCTTCTTCAGCTCGTCCGTGGGCAACTCTCGACACGGGTTTTCTGCGAGCATTTGTACCGCTGAAATGCGATCGCTCAAGTAACCGCAGAGGGGGTGTGAACATAGCTGAAGCAAAGCCATTAAAAATTTAAATGAGCGTTCGATGAGCAAAGGACATTTTTCACCCTCTTTGACTATCTCCGGTGTGACCTTCATGTGGTGCTATGTTCTATTTCAGTAAATGCAGCCGCACAGGGACAGAGCAGGAATCAAAATGATCCGGAGAAGGGTGTGAGTTGGAGCTGGTCTGGCGTTTCCTTGCCCGGGCGATGTTATCCATGAGATCAGGGTTGTTTAATCCAGAGCATGGCTGAAGTGAAATAGGTAATAGAGGGAAGAGACAGCAAACTGTCTGTGAAGCTCTGTCGGACCATTCCCCTCCACCAATCTAACCTTAAAACCGTATTTATTATTTCTATTTTCTACATCTGTGGACGTCATTGCCTCTGGCTGTCACTTAGGGAGCACTGCTATCTCATCAAGATTTAAAAAAAAAAGGCTTGGTTAGAAAAAAATCTGCATTTAACAGAAGGGAATGTGTATTTTTCCTGGAGGAGGCTGATGCTCACGGATACGTGGAGAAAATTCTTCAACGGCCTTATGTTAAGGGGCTGTCTGTCAGTGCTTCTCATCGCTTTTTTTGGTGTTGGCACCTTCATATGGAGCATCCCTGCTATAAATCATGGCTGAATGCCGGTCAGATCGTCAAAAGACCTATTCTGACATAGCATCCATGTTTATCTGTTTAATATTCTGCATCTCTTTTAATGTAAGATTCAAAGTACTCTGTCATGCTCTGCAGGAAGAGGGATGTTTTATGGAAATAAACCATGTGGTGTAAGTGCTGAGGTATGAATGAACTTGCTGCCTCCCAAGTGTAACACCGCTGAGAGAGACACGGAGTAGAGGCCTCCTAAACTGCGCTGAGGACAACCCATCGATAAAGCAGCTAATAGCAGCAAAGCATGTAGAAGTGAATAGATGGAAGAGTTTCTTCCAAGGTACCCAAATCAGGCACAGTTACAAATTAGACCTGTAAAGTAGATTGAAATGGGAAAACAAAAATGAGGACAATCTGGTGTTCTGACATAATTAAGAATGGAGATAGATTCTTAAAAACGTCTGTGCTAACGCTAGTTATGCGCCTTGAGGAACATGATAGCTGGGACCGCGGGTGTGCGTGGCGTTATAGAAAAGTATGAGTGGGTTGGTAGGGAGCAGAGCACTTCCTTCCAAATTCAAAGGGTTTTTTCCTAAAGGAAAAAAATTCAATTTTATTGTAAATTGGCTCAGCAATTCCAACAGCTGCAATTTGTTGGACTGTTGATTTGAAGTTTTCCATTCAAAAATAAAATTAAAAAAAGAGTACGTGTTTTAAGATTTCCCCTTCATACGTAATTCTTAGAAACTTCTATAGACAGATATTTCCAGTCATGTCCACGGATTGTAAAATCTTGAAATCACAGGGTAGAAGTTATTATTTGGAATCAATGCACCTTCTTGTCTTTTAGCTTTTTATCAAACCTTGAAAAAGACTTGGCCTTACAGAGCTCAGCTTTTGTTTCCATTCTTGAAAACGGAAAATAATACTATGGAACCACAGAAAAACTAACTTTAAACAAAAGAGATGATTGGATTTAACTAAATTATTGTTCCTGTGTTGTAACCTTTACTCATAACCTTTCATTCCTCGAGTCAGTGGGGTTTTCTTATGCGGGAAAGCACATTTGTACGATGGTTTTTGTGTTGCAACCCAGGCAATTGCAGCACAAATAGGTGAAGACTTTGGCTGGGCTTTCAGGTGAGCCAGGGCTACTCGAGAAGCCTGTATGCTTCCTTCAGCAGAGTGTGCTATCATCCATTTTGTATAGCGATGCTCAGGAAAATGTCAGTTTTATTCCCTTTGAACCAGAGCTAGAAGGGATGGTTTGGCTTTATTCCGGTTCCAGTTTTTGTTTTGTTGTTGTTCTAATATTATCAAAATGGCTGGAGGGCTCTGGATGTCCTCGGGGTTTCTAAAACTGAACATGGCTTCTGATTTATAAAACTTGCTACGTGTCAGAGGCTTTTCTGTGGATCCGTCACTTGGAACGGTAGCGCACGTCCTCCTTCACTGAATGCAACCTTACAGGTGAGAATAACTGGACAATCATTTACACTTATTCTAATTCCTTATCCCGTAAAAGGGGCCCAAATAATTTTTTTTTAACCTGGGACAAGGCTGTACAATTCAACGGGCAAAGGGATCTTCAACACTGAAGGTGGATTCTGATGCAGTATGGCAGACAGAAACCCAAATGCCTGTAACATGAAATACTCTTCTTTTTTTCTCTTTCTGCAGTACACAGCAGGAAGATGGACTGGGGATCAGGGAGCAGAACCAGGCAGAAGGCATTTTGTCGGCTGTTCCCAGTTTTTGCAAAGGAAAACAAAAGGAATGAGCGACCAGCGAGAATCAGGCACACTTCACTGAATCGCCACGAAGAGCTACGAAGGAGAAGAATATGACTACAGCGGTAGGAACTTAGGAAAATGTTCTTATTTACAGACCGACAACTGCAGTTTGAATCCAAAGGTAACCTAACTGAGTGGTGTGTAAGGATTATCAGTCGGGGAAATGAGGCCAGATCGAGCCCAATAGGATTCGATAGAAACAGGGCTATGATTTGGTAGGAAAAAGCAAGCCAGGTTTGTATTTGCATTCTGATTAAAAAACCATTAAAATCCATGTTCAGTCAGTGTAAACTTTGTGACTAACCTAAAATCTATGCAAAACTCAATATGCTTCGTGACCTGGGATACCTTTAAGAATGCCTAAATGATGCAGGATACCAAGTCTTGTTTTCAACAATGCTTTCGGGAATCCAAGTCCCGTCTGGACGTCAGTAGGATTTGGTGGCTGTGTCACTTTGAACACAGAATAGACATTGCTAAATCTTCTGGGCACATTTATTCTGAATATTTTAGAATAAACTGGGGTTGATTCAGAAACTGCTGGTCCAGGAACACAGCTCCAGAGCCTTCTCCTAGGCCATCCATTCTCTCCAGAGTCTCCTTGGAAGAAAAGCATATTGAGCACCTTTCGCAACATCAGTATCTTTATAGCAGAGCTCAAATACAGTAAATGTCATGGTAAATACCATCAATATTTATGGCAAAAGGCTGATCTCTCTAAGCTTCTGTGTAGATTTAAAGGTTCTTATGTATATTATATCCTCTAAAATGCGTTTTCCCCACCTGCTGTTCCAGACCAACAAATGCATGTGATCGTTGTGCAACACTACCCCAGTGGCAGTTTCACAGTTAGAGACCCTCAGCTGCATCATGAGGCCCTTATTCAGTCACAACTTCCCGACGAAATCCTTGTGCTCCTGCTGGGGGAAGGACCCTGGGCTTTGACCCTCTGGCACCGACCAGGACTGAGCCAGAAGTCAGCAGCCTTGAGCTGCACAGGTGAAAAAAATCACAGCGGTTCCTACAGCCCTTTGCAAAGTGGTTGGATGGAAATGACGCTGAAAATAAAAAGTCTGTTGTCAGTACTTGGTAACCTTGCCAGATGCTCACTGTATATTCAAGGGATTGGCTGGATGGCATCTGTCTAACGTTAAAACCTGATCTGGGTTGCTCTGATGTGTCAAGCAAACTGGTTACCTGTAGACATGGAGACCTTAGTCAAAAATTGTGCAAGAAACAATTTACCCCTAGAAGTCACTCAAGGTTCACGACAACTGTAGCAACCCTCCCTGAAGAGCCAGCTGGTTCATGGAGTATCAAAACACGTGGGACGACGACGTATCTCCAAAAGCCGCGTTTCTGTTCGAAGGCGGCGCCTCTCACCAGAAGGGCGACATCCTCTTCTCACATCACTGTCACCGTCGCGTATCAGCACAGCCCCGTGTCACAGCGCGGAGGGAGCTCCAGGGTGGCATTCAATTTAAGCTTCACATCTATTGGCTTTCTTCTCAGCCCCTTCTGAGCATCATTTACTTCAGATACCAGATCTACTAATGATTTTTTTTCCCCTCCCCCCTTGCTCACATTTTAATTGCGGGGTATATGTAATACCCTTAGGAACAGCTATTGCCACCTGTATTATTATTTATGCTGTGAAAACGAAGCTTGTGGCAATATATTTATTAACACTGTGCCCTGGAATCACACGAGTTAACAGCTTAATCCTGTGATTGTAAACACTTTTCCTGGTACGTTCAAGCACCATCCATGTTTTTTAACTTCACATCAGGAAACTGGGAGCACAAACAGGTTATAGTTTTTACAGAAAAACTGTTCTTTAAAAAAAAATTACATAATGAAGAAGAGATTTATCCATCTCATAGTGCCTGCCTTATAGACCATAATGCCTTTTGCAAAAGAAAGAGTTAAACAAAACATTTATGCAGGATAAACTTTGCTCCTTAGCATTAAAATGCACTTTATTCACACTGTAGATTTCTCTTCCAGCCACGGCTATTGTTTGTCACTAACAGCTAGCTTTTGTGAAGTTAATAAATGTGCATAATAAGGACATAAAGGTATGGAGAAGTAATACTGTAATCCTTTTGTTTGGATAATCAGTCTAATGTATGCAAATTAAACCTTATTAGTACTAGGGTTTTGTGTCTGCTTATCAAAATGTGCCATTTTCATGAAAATTGGAAGTCCATTATATAAAGTTATTATTAACAATCATTTAGGAATTATATACGGTATGCAAATTAAAGTTGATTACAACTAATTAAGGGCTTTCTTTGTTATTTGACCTTGTCTGCTTTTTATGTAAATATGTTTCTTTTGGTCTGGCATATTTTTAGACTCAGAAAAGTATATTAAGACAAGTTACATTATGTATTTTTAATATATTTTTGTATTGCATAAAAAGCCCCTCGCTATTGTTCAAGAGCCTGGTGTCACGCCGGGCTGTTCTGTATGATGATATGTAGATATGCGTGCCTTGTGGCTTTAGGATGGCTCTGCGAGATGGACCGCCAGCGGAACTGCAGTAACACACTTCCAAGGCCCTCCAATGGTTTAAGGAAAAATGATCAAAAAAACCCCACCAACCCCCCTGAAATATAAACAGCCTTCATGCCAGAGTAGCCTTTGTTCCACTACTTATCGAACTGGCTAAGCCTTAGTTTAGAGGCTCCAGACACAGCTAAGTAATAAATGATTGGTCCCTACTCGCAAGGTACACTGCAGAACTTAATCGTTCGCTCTCATCCCCGGGACCGCTGATCTCAGGATAAAAGACTTTTAACACAAACAACACAGCGAGCTCAGGAACAGCAGGCTCCGGGAAGATTTGTGTACCTGTCAAAACCTGAGAAGGTTAGGCATTAAGCGAAATGAAAAAAATCTCCTGAAGAAAACTTGGGTGAGTTGAATAATATTTCTATTAAAGACAACAGCAGCATGTAATACAATTTTGATGTGTTTTATACATAGAGAAGAAACCTGCCATGTAAGCCAGTCACCAGTGTGAAGACGGGAGATGGCATATTTCGCGGTGTGTCAGAAAGAGATGTGTAATCAATACCTTCACACTTTCAGGCTCCCAGTCAGAATAAAACATGCAAGAGCAAGAAAGACTAGGAAAGAAAAGGTTGAGACGTAAGGGGTGTAAGGTAGGAATATATTAGAAATATCTATAAAACTTGTCATCACTTATTCTTTGATTTTAAAAAATTGGAATCTGAGGAAAGATAAAGCATAAATCTTGGCGTTTGGTGAGATTTCCGCAGCTTTGCTCACCTCTTTGGCACAAAAGGGTGGGCACAGGGGGACATTAATGCTAGAAAAAAACCTTCTGCATGGGCAAGGTTATGGATTTAAGCATGAAACTGGGGATATGCTTGCAAACCCAGTTTGTATTCTTTCCTTTCTACATCTCCAGTATCTTGCATTTCATGTCAGGCAATCACGGAGCCTCCTTGGCTGGACATTTGGGGCTCACAGGGTCTGTCCCCTCTTGCCTATGGGAAGGTGTCCCACCACCATACCCCCGTGGGCAGCACCAGTGCCTGGCTAAGCGAGGGCTGGCCTCCTGAATGCTTGGAGACAAGTGGTGTGGGAGCATGGGTGTTCGGATCCGACTGGGAAAGGCAGGCACGCTGGGGTCAGACTAGGAGAGGGAGTATGTATTGCACCCTGAAAAGGGATGGTGAGGGTCTAGTGTAGGTGTCTCTGCTCTCCCTCCTCATTCTTCTTTGGAGCCGCTCATGGCACAGAAAATGCCAGCTTTTCACTGCTGAAGGGCAATTCGGAAAGCTCTTACTTTGTCCCTTGCAAAAGCAGAGGCTCCTGCCTAGGTGTCCAAATCCCTAGGAACCGGGATTTGGCCGGCTGCGGAAGCTCCCTATAGGGAGGCTACCCTATAGCCTCTGCAGCCGGCCAAAACCCAGTCAGCTTCAAAGGCTGGGTCTTGAATATCTGCTGCAAACCACTAGACGGGAAGTTACAGACTGCTGACTACTGGCATGACTTATTCAGCAACTATCTGAGAAGATATTTGAACAATTGGAGAAGTTGGTGATTTGTTCCCTCACAGTGGGACCACAAGGTGCAATTCAGCCAGTGACTTATTACAATGATTTGTTGAGGGCTATAGCAGGGACATTTTGCTCAATGCTCTGCTGCTGGCAGGAGCTAAAAAATGGAAAATCAGAACAGGCAAAACACGTCTCTGCCGCATGGGGCAATGTCTGACCTCAGTCACCCTCCCTTGCAGCTGGCAAAGGGATGCTGAAGGCAGAAATGGACCCGCCGCAGCGAGGTGCTACCCAGGCCTGCGGGTTCATCCC
>NW_008824468.1:138303-143783 GCF_000699105.1 Pygoscelis adeliae | reverse complement strand
CTGAATGCGTGGCACCAAGAAGATGCGACAAAAAGAAAGTTTTTATTTCAAAATTTTTCTGGTGATAAAAAAGACATGATTTCCTCTCTTCCACCTAATAAATAGCGAGCGTTTTTCACCTCAGTGTTGGGAACTCAAGGCACTCAAAAGGTGGAAAGCAAAGCTAAGAAGGGGTCTCAAATGATTTTCTCTAACAGAATAAGGATGAAACCCTGATGCCATCAAAGGTAATAATTCAGGATTTCCCTCAGGGAGGTGAAAGTCATTGTCGTGTTTTTAAAATAGTTGCAATTTTCTGTCTCTAAATAGCACAGACTACAAAATGTATTGCAAGGGGAATATAAAAATAGTCAAACTCTTCAAATCTTTTAATTCAATGAGAATGTAATATGCAATTAAAATTAATTATCTCATAATCGAACTGTAGACACTGATTATTGCATCATTTTCATAAGAGACATGCATCTTAACTTGCATAATTTCTGGTATCACTGCGGAGTTAGCTCAGGAAAGAATCTGGGCCCAAAGGTATTCATGCCTTAGTGCTCAGAGTGGAGCAGTCATGGCTGGATATGGCTTTTCCTCCACGGGTGCTTTAAGCACCTCTTTGCGAGGCAGAGCCTCTACCCTTGCCCTTGGTGAGCAATTAATTCATTCCTCCCCAGCACCTCCAAATAAGTTCTGCTGCCCATTTTTTATTCCCATTCGCCATCATCTTCCCTCCAGCTCACGAGTTGCTCCACCTAAGACCCGTCTGCCTTCTTGTGGCTTTTCTCTTTTTACTTTAACCTTTGGAGCTCTTCGTTCTTCTTCGTCTCAGAGGAGCCAGCAGGAAGATCCTGTATTTCACTTTCCTCCAACTGAGCCTGCAGGCAGAGGGCAGAGCTGGGGCTGGGGCTGGGGCAGGACCGGCCCCTGCCGACCACTGCAGAGCAGAGCGGGGCGAGAGCAGATGTACCTTGAGCTGGCAGGTTGTGGGGAGCCTCTGCATGTGGGATTTCTCTCTCTTAAGTTTAGCCTCCCAGGACATCGGTGTTGAGGCCAGGTGAGTCACCCAGGCCTCTTTCCTGATGACATGCACGAGAGGCTCTCTGGGGTGAGTAGCCCCAGCCCAGGTTGGTATGTGAGATGGGTGGGATGAATCACCTCTGAAAGCTGCTGTCTGTGCTACCAGTTACTGAGGGAGCTGAGCAATGTCTGGCTTTTAAGTGCTTACAGTTTGGTGAGACGAATCCTATCTTCTGAGAAAAGGTGATGGCAGAAACTTGTTTCATTTAGCGTCTCTGCTCTGCATGCTTCTGAGTTAGGTAACATGGACATCTTGATTACATGAGAGAGGAGTCATTGGGCATCTCATGTCTTTTGTTCCCAGCCAGGCTTAAATGTCTACTCTTCTTCAGCAGGCATCTTCAGGTGATGACAACTTCAGAAGAGCAAGGGTCTCTTTAGTCACCACCACCTCACAGTGGTTGTCACCATAGATGTCCCCAGGCTACCTGTCCTGAACTAGTGAGATTTGCAGAATCACATTGACTTTGCTTGATTCATTTTAGTTCTGTCTTCCACACATCATCCCCTGTTCTTCTGACACCAGGTCCAAACACAAGAGGGATTCCTGTTTTCAGCCTTTTTGTTAAATATAATGTCAGCTGGTAACTACATGTGTTTCTTCGGTGTCATAATTTAATAGTGCTAAATATGGAGCAGGGCTTGGTTCTACTGCCTGTTTGCAGTATGGACTCGTGGTGGGACCCTGAGTGGCCCAGGGCGTTGAGGTGGATCTGGCCATACCTTCATCTGATGGTGAATTCTCCAAAGAGGAGCAAAAGAACTTTAAACTCCAGATTCCATTATAATATTCAAGTATAATAAGTAACTTAAAGAAATAGAGAAACATAAAAAGAATGGGAAAGATAGACTAGAAATGAAATAGTTTTGTAAAGCAATCTACTGTTTTCCACAATATCCTTGCAGGTGACACCTTGCTTTCAGGCCTAGTTTCAGCCACCTCAGTGGCTTCGTGGGTTGCAGCAACCTTTTCAGAGCCCCCTTAAGGCTCCAATTCCCATGACAATTTTCTCTCCCTTGCTGGGTCCTGGCTGCTGTACATATATTTTTTGTAAGATCTTTTAAAGCACCATTATAGTGCCTTTAAACAGACCCCCATCAGCCTCCAGGGGAACTGATAAAAGAGGCTGGGAATGTCTTGTCCTGGTTATGCCCTGCTAATACCCTGCCTTCACGATCCCGAGTTTCATCCGCAATTGTTTATCCTGTTCATGATGCCCCTCTCCTTTTGGACATTCCTGTCCCTCTTTCTGGAATTGGCTGCACTGTGCGTTGGGCAGATGCTCTTAAGCAGGTTCCTTCACCTCTTCAGCTCTTGAAATTTGCGTTTCATTTGAAAATGATTCACTTGTGATTTAGGAGAAAAACATGTTTGGCTTCTCAGGATGGGGTTTGAGTAAGCCAAGCCTGTTTGGTCATAAGTAAGGAGCTTCTAGTTTTCAGCAAAGACCGCTTTCCATAAACAAATAAAAGCCTTTTATTTTATTTTTTACTGCACATGTGAGCTGTAGGTAAGCCCCCCCCCCATCTGTTTGGATGTAGATCAGTACATAAAGGTTTGTTTCTTGCCCACGGTGCGTGATGTGGTCTCTGATTTTGATTACACCATTTTAATAGACCTGGACTAATTTCCTTGAAGGTACCCAGCAACAGCCTAATTTTGCTCTTAACACACTGATACCGTAAGGCTGAGACTTTGTGACTTCTCCAGCTTCTCAGACTCTGTTAATGACTGCATCCCACGTTGGCTGGAGTCTTGGTGTGGCTGGACGGCTGGTTTTTCACCCTTTCCAAGCATCCTTCTTCTTCCCACCTCATCTTTCAGCATATGTCTGCTGAAAATGGCCTTTTTTCTTGGCCTCTGTAACTTATTCTGTGCAGGTTTTTTTTATGACCTCCACTTGCTGGGATCTCTTTGGCCTCTGCTGACCTTTGGGAATCGTGTGGATAAGGACAGTATATAAGTGCTCTGCTTTGCTTCCCTCTTACTGGGTGGCAGGAACCTCCTTCCCATCGCTGCAGGGTTTGAGTGCTTCTTCCCTGTGTCTTGGGTCTACATTTGCCATTCACTGCTGCACTGGATGAACATCTGGGGAAGCCTCGCTAGGTATAGTAGGAATCTTTTAATAATACATTAATAAAAATACATCATTTTAATAATGACTTATCAAAAAATAAAAAAGCAGAGAAGTGGATTTGCACATTATTCATCCTGACAAATATAACTATGAAATTGCTTTATAACTTCGGACACAGTTGGAGCTTTATAATAGGCTGTCAGTGAAGTAGCACCTGTGATCTTAATGCCTGGGTCTATTTTCCTGATTTTAGCTATAAATTCAATTTTACAATGCTAGGGGGATAGTCCTGGGTCTGTGGTAGGGGGTGAGGATTTAATTCCCTCTGCCTTTCTCCCTTCCACCACAGCCTCAGGTTTCTCCAGGCCATCTCAGTTCTACAAAACACTCTGATTTTTGCTTTCATATGGATGAGGGTTTCAAATTTGTCCACGTTTTCTTAACTGTACTTACGCTAGCATATTTGTGTCCTTGTTAGACGTAGAAATCATTTTGTAGTTCAACTTTTTCAAAGAAAATAACTGTCAAATTATTCTTCAGAGGAAAGGAAGGAAAGAAGGATGAAGTGGGTGGAGTGTAAGTAACAATTACTGTAGGCTGATAATATTTAAAGATTCATAGAGGGATGTATTTCACGGGCCATACGTGTATGTAACAAATTCGCCTACTCTGTAATCCTTCTCTTTATTGACAACACAACAATCAGCTCTTTCCAGAATGGTAAACTGCAGAATGTTTTTCTTCTGCAAATGCTGCATTTGAGCTCAAATAACTAATGTGAAGCATTATTACTGGAGAAAGCTGGCAAGCCTACTGAGCAGGTTAGTGATTCAGGCATAAATCCCTCACTGAAGGAACCTTCAGTGCCTGCTTTCTTTTTGAGTCCTAGATCTTGATTTTCAAATTGAAGGAGGGCACAGCCCCAGGGGGCTGCAACTCCAAAAATTGCTCAGAATCTGTAGAAATTGGGCGTTCACTTGTATATTGAAATATGGGAAAGGGAAATGTAACTTAGGAACCTCTTCTGCAGCCCTCGACCCCAGCTACCAAGAAGATGAGGAAAGCAAGTCAAGCAAGTCATGCGTGCAGGATGCATAGCTGTCATTATATAATCTAACACTACTGAAATATATTTTCAAAGTGAGAATCACCCTAAAACTTCAAGAAAAACTGCCTTCTATTTCTTCAAACACAGGGGTCCATACCCATAACTTGCTTTCACATTTAAATTTAAAAATATTTTTGGCAAAGGGAAGCAAGGAGGGGAATCCAGCCATAGAGAAAGAAGAACACATTTTCCCTTTCCTTCATTTGAAGTGATTTTTTAATCCAGGACTATAGTGATGGGCTAATAATAGAAAGCAGTTATGAAATGCACTACCTTTTCCCAGCAAATTCTGGTGGCACAGCATCGTCTAACTTTTGAAGATGCGTCTGCTGTTCTGACAGATCCCAGGCCCTGGTTACTTATCCAGCACAACCACCTTTTAAACAGCTTGGAATGATGAAATAAAAACTTTGAGCGAAGTCAGAAGAAACGTAAGCCTGTGTTTCCTTCCCTGGGGCCTGGGCAGCTCCCAGTCCTATTACCTGTGGAAAACGCTCACTTAGCCCAGCACTAAAACTCGGGGCTCCGGAGCAGCTCAGGCCCCACCCCATACTCTTCTCCCTCTGCGCTTCTGAGATAGCAGAGATGCCGTATCGTTATCTATACCTGTATCCCGCCACCTGAGCTTTTGGCTGGGAGGATGCAAAGGGGAGAGAAGGGGCTGCAGGCACAGGGCTGAGGTGGCTGGTCTGCACCGGCATCCCCTCCTCGGGATGCAAGCCACACGGGAGACACTGCTGTCCTCCAGTGCCTCTCAGCTGGGCACCCTGCACGCTGGTTAGGGATACAGGGGCGCTGAGGTAGCTGTAATTTAAACCAGAGCTGCTCAGGACAGACGGTGAGAGCTATGTGAGTGGCGTCCTGCTGTAATCCTTTCAGCCTCTCGCACTGAGCATATCCCTGCAAGGGAGAGAATCTGGCTCACTAGCTTTTCACCTTTTAGAAGAAAAAATGAAGAGAAAAATATTTCTTTTTTTTTTTGCGCCTGCTTTTTCCCTACTTTGACATTTCCTGTGTATACTGGATTTTGCATTTTCCTTTTTCTCTGTATTTCGAAGACCCTTAATAAATAAAAGATGTGAATACAAAATTGCTGTTCAGTTCGATTGTCTCAAATTATGTCTAGAATGAAACAAAAATTTAGTGATCTGTGATTTTGTGTGGCAAAGGCAGCTCAATGGTATTCAATCCTGTAGGACAGATATAAAGAAAGAGTATTAAAAAAA
>NW_008824468.1:123589-138233 GCF_000699105.1 Pygoscelis adeliae | reverse complement strand
TAGGGAAAGTGCGATAAAGAACAGCTTAATACTTTAATGATCTGAAGAGGTTTTTCAACAAAACCATTACTAACACGTGGTATTCTTCTAAGCTCAGTTCTTACCATCACAAAACCATTAGCTCTTTGGTAGTCACAATCTTCCCTATATCTATATCATGTCTTTTCATTGCTTTTTATTTGTCTTCGTCTTCTTCTGCTTGACTGGTAACATGCAGCACCCTTGCGCTGTATACTTATTTCAAGACTGACTGCAACAGTTATAAATATCTCCTCGGCACTGAAGGAGGCAAATAAAAAAGCGATGAGCTTCAGTAGCCGGAGTTCTGAATTGCTGCAGACAAGAGAGTCTGTCAATGAAGCTTTGTGAAATAAAAATATTGCTGGATGTTTTTTGTAACTTTAAAGAAGAAACCTTCGGTTATATTCATGATAACAGAGATAAAATTATGATTAGAATTGCTTTTCCTCTTGCACTTTGACGCGGTACTAGAATAGCCAGAATGGATGTTTTCCTATAGCAGGAGGACTGTGCTTGTTAGCTCCTGAATATTTTGTCTTCAGGTATGACTTTGATGAATATTTAGCAATAGGCTCTTAGCTCTGGGAGGGGGATTAGGGCATTTTGTGCTGTGCCTCCTGTTTGAGGGGCAGAAGAGCCGCTGGATTTGCCGTGTTAGGACGTACACTAGTGCGTAAAGAATCACAGCAACACTTTTTCTGCCAGGTTGCTGTGGAAGCTCTGCACATCTCATCCTTTGTCTGCAACAGCAGCAACACAGTTTTTTTCTCTGTGCTTTCAAGAAATAAACAACATCTGAATTTGGTCTCCATGCATAAACACGATTTAAAGTTAAAAGCTTAACAAAACCTTTTTTCTTCTTTTAAATCTTGCTTCTTGCCAGTTATTCACAGTGTTGGGTATGCTCTTCAAATAAAAAAAAAAAGAAATGAATTAAAGCTTCCCACAATTATGTGAGAGTCTGAGCACTTATTCCTTCAGCTCTGGTGTTTTCTGAGACTCATGCATCAGCTCATCTAGGGACATTCCCTGCACCATGGTCTTCAGTAGAGAAAGACAAATGATGGAGAACAGATCAGATGATGGCGTTGTGCTCTAGATGTTTACTATGTCTTTTACAATAGCATCTCCAGGAGTCCACCAAGGATTAAGACTTCAGAGCATGACAACTGACTGCCTAGGAATTTGTCAAAGTACCAGAACAGGATTATCCAAACCAGATACGTGATCACAGAAACAGGAGTTGCATGGTACTCAGCAGCTGTGGCTTGTGGTGTGCTGAGCCCTTGTCCAAGGGCTGTGCTTTGCAGGCCCTTCTGGCAAAGGTAGCTTTTGTAGGGAATGTAGTGAGAAATAAAGCAGTCACTTTGCAGAAGCTGATGAAAAAGCTCTTCATGTGCAAGGACTAAAACTTGGACTTGCTTTGGAGATGAGAGGGTGGTCAGGTGACACTGCTGGCAGACTGAAGTTAGGAGTTAATCGTGAGATAAGAGACCAGGTGCTACACAGAGGGATGAGCTACATGCTGAACCATAAAGGTGAAGACTGAAAACTTGTGGTCCATGAGTGAAGACAGATGGCAACATATTCCAAATTCACAGTTGTAATGAGAATCCAAGAAAGATCATGTTGCCACTGATGTCTTGAATGGGGCTGAGGGTCTGCACTGATGAAGGTAAATGAAGGTTTTTTTTGTTGCAATGACTTAACACCAGCGCAGGTCAGAGCGACAAGTGAAATCCGGGCTGCAGTTAGGCTGCGGGGTCTGGGGAGGAAAGTAGGAGCTGTTTCAGCATTCAGTGTGGGTGAGCAGCTGAGGAGGGCACAAAGCCCCGGGCACTAGGCTTGGCAGAAATGCCTGAGACAGGCAGAACCAGGCGATGCCAGGAGCTGCAGGGAGGAGCTGGAGGGAAATCAGGTGGGGAGAGGTCCTACATGACCTTCCCCTGGCCTGGTTTTAGGAGCTGCAGGCATTTTCATCTCAGCAGCAAGGAGCAGACCTAAGGATAAGCAAGGCTGAAGGAAGCTTAAGAGAGGAATGGTTTGCCCCCATGGGAAGGGGGAACATTTAAATTCCCTATTGCCTGTGACATCTGATCATGCTAAGTAGCATCCTTCCAACTCCGTCAATACAAGGAGAACTTAGATATTGATAATTTAGGTGGTGCATGATGGATAATCTCATTCCTGTTCAGTACTCCCTATCCAAGCTGCTTTGCTCAGTTAAACTCTGCTCAGCAGAGATACAAATCTGCTGTAAAGTTCATGCCATGACCACATTTCCTATCAATTTCTCCACCGGAACGTATATTAATGGAAACATGGGGATATATTAATTGTACCATTTTGAATAAATGCAACCTTAGCAGAGTACATTTTTTTATTATTATTTAATAATTATGAGTTCACGCTTTTCTTCATTTCCTGCTGTGAGCTTTTAAAAGTCACTGCAATGCTGAAACATAAATAGAGTACGTGATGTAACACTTTGCCTAGGCAAATATCATAGACATTTTTACCCCAGGAAAATGTAATGAAATTAAAAAAACTCGTTCAGCTCATTTGAAATTTTGCTCTGTTGAAACCAAATAAGGGAAAACCCAAATCAAGATGAAACAATATTTACTTAAAAAAATTAAACTAACATTTGCTAAGATTTGAGTAAGCAAAAAATGAGAAAAACTCACAGAGAGTATGAAAATAGTAAAGTTTTTTGAAAAAAATCTTTAAAAACGTGGATGAGAAAATATCCAACCTGCTTAAGTTTTTCTCAGCCGTTCTGTTCCGTATCTAACAAAATGCAGGTGGGATGATGCTCAGATTCTCCCAGGCAGCGATAAGTCAAAAATGGAGTCCAATGTGAGCCACGAGGACAAGGCGACCCGGTACCATCTGGAACAGATGGATAATCATCTTTTACTCTCTCATCGCTTGGCCATTGAACTCCCGCATTCTTTCCCTTCCCCCTCTCCTGTTTGGCCTCTTCCTATTTCCTTGTCTTTACATTTTTTTCTTTTCTTCTTTGTCTTCCTTTCTTAGCCACTTGGCTTGTTCTGACAATATGATTACTTAATACTTACCTGCCAAATTAACTGACTTATTTTACCAACGATAAATGGATATACCATTCCCTGACACTCGGTATTTGACAGTCCCACAATCTTTTCTATATCCATGAGGTACACGCTATAACGGGAAAATTCCAGTAAGTATGGTGGGCTTTTTCTACAACACGCTACTGTTACATACCAGCATGAACCAGTATGTGTGTTGGTTTGCCCTCTCTGTTTGAATTTTTAAGGCAATAAAATGTGAATAATTAAAAAAAAAAATTTTACAACCCACTCATCTTCTCTCCTTTATTCCAAAAATCACACCCAACTGACCTCTTACCGAGAACGCCGTTCCATTCTGCAAGACTCTGTCTTTTCACAATGAAAAGAAAAAACCTATTCAGCTAATTGAGCAATTTGCTTAACTGGATACACTGTAAAAAGGTATAGTGGAAATGCTAATGTATTAAGTATGAGTGTGTATTTGTATGCGTGGGGAAAAAGAAATGCTATATAGATGCTGTAGTTAGAATGCTGCATAAATACCTGAGGCAAAACAATTGTTATTGGAGGTATATTTTGAGGTTTGCATGCTAAGAGTTGTTCGTTGTCAATAAAATGGAAGTAAATAAAAGGAAATTGCTTAAAATTGACCTGAAGTTTATTGCTTAAATTTGACCCTAAATTTTTTTGTTGAGTGATACATACAGAGCCTGGGAAATCTTCTTTTGCTTTTTATTAGCATGGTACTTGGAGCCGAGTCATGGATCTGGATACCTTTGTGCAGAACCAACTGAGAAACAAGGGGCTTTCCTATGCCAAAATGCTTACTTTTTTTTTCAAGACAACAGCCAGAGCAGGGAACACCTGTAGTACTCCGATGATGTTGGTCAGTGCAGTAGGTTGTAGCACAACAGCCACCCCAAATTTGGCAGTGTTTTGCAGGAGAGTGGGAAGAAGGGATTTGAAGGAGAATGGTGAGATCGCTTTGTGGGTGATTACCAGGGGTCCTTCAAAGTGTGAAGGACAGTATTAAAAATCATGAAACGCCATCAGGTGGTGTGCTGGTTTTGGCTGGGGTAGAGTTCATTTTCTTCATAGTAGCTAGGATGGGGCTGTGTTTTGGATTTGTGCTGAAAACAGTGTTGGTAACACAGGGATGTTTTCGTTACTGCTGAGCAGTGCTGACACAGAGTCAAGGCCTTTTCTGCTTCCCACCCCACCCCACCAGCGAGGAGGCTGGGGGTGCACAAGAAGTTGGGAGGGGACACAGCCAGGACAGCTGACCCCAACTGACCAAAGGGATATTCCACACCACATGACGTCATGCTCAGCATATAACGCTGGGGGAAGAAAAGGGAAAGGGGGGGGCATTTGGAATGATGGCGTTTGTCTTCCCAAGTAACCGTTACGCGTGACGGAGCCCTGCTTTCCTGGAGATGGCTGAACACCTGCCTGCCCATGGGAAGTAGTGAATGAATTCCTTGTTTTGCTTTGCTTGCGTGTGTGGCTTTTGCTTTACCTATTAAACTGTCTTTATCTCAACCCATGAGTTTTCTCGCTTTTACTCTTCTGATTCTCTCCCCCATCCCACTGAGGGGAAGCGAGCGAGCGGCTGTGTGGGGCTTAGTTGCCAGCTGGGGTTAAACCACGAAAGGTGGATGACAGAGGTTGGAGCTGCTGGCCAAAAAAAGCAGAAGGTGGGCCCTTGTGACTTAATAAAAGGTGGTGTCAATGTGTCAGTCAGCTATGAGGGGGCATGGAACGAAGTCTGGCCGTCTTTTTTTGATGTGATAAAGTGTATCAATTTCTTGGACATGCCAGAAAAAGAATTTAAACATTTTGGTGAGGAACAAGGAGTAAAAAAGATAAAATTCCACTCAAGTGACGATGCATAGGATGTAGTCGCACCAGATGGCCAGGAGAGATTTGGCAGATGGAGGAGCCACAGGTTTAAAGTCACCTGTGAAGTCATTGGTCGCTTCAATGTTATATGGAGTGCTGAGTGCTGCAAACCCAAAAGCCACAACCCTCCCCATTTTCCTCCCTTTCAGAAACAGTACTGAGGATGTGCCTTCCACGTTAGGCTCTGTGCATGCTCCTGAGGATGCGAAACTGCAGAGGCCTAAGCACAGCTAGGTGCAGCAGAAAACTGAGGCAAAGAACAATTTAGTTGCCACATCTTTGGTTTCTCCTTTCCTCTAAACGGAAGGGGGCTGAGGCTCACCCAGAAGCTTCCTCTGTTGCACTGGGGTGCTAAGAACAGAGCTGGAGTGCAGGCAAGGTGGCTAAAAAGAGTTTTTTTAAGAACAGGCTGTTGACTTCTTTCTTTGCTTTCTTTTAGTTCCTGAATATTGCAGCAATGCGGTACCTACGTAATGTATTTGCACTGAAGAATACCCTGCCAAGGATTAGGTATTTGAGACTCTCTTTATGAAATCTGTAGGTCTCCCACCTTAAAACCATGATTGTTTTGCTAGATAGCAGAGACAGCAACATCAGGGCAACCTTACAGGGGAGTGTGTTGGGAAGGTGAGCAGTGGAGGGGAATACCAAATTGGAATTAGGAAGCGACTGAGAGACTGGGATGAGATAACAGCCATTTCTTTATCACTGCTTTTTTTTATGTCTGTGACTGTTTTCTTCCACATTGTAAAAATGAGGCAATGGGAGCAGCTCAGCAGTGTTTGACATTTAAGTTCTCTTAAAATACAAGGGTGTACTGAACTGCTGGTGTGGTACACACTATGTCTACAAAGCTCGCAAGGCTTTTACATTTATCTTGTTAAATAATGTTAATATTTATAAATAATAAATAATGTTAGGCTATACATTTATGATTTTTTCCCTTTTCCTTACACTGTCAAGACGTCCAAATGGGGGTCCATCATCCTGCAGCAAGACACTCCTACTGATTCTCATCAGTGGTATATTAATTTTTTTCTATCTTAACACAGTGGAGAGATGACAGAATAAGGTTTGCATTCGCTGAGGAGGAAACCATAAGTCCCCAAAGATCCATGACTAATAAAGCAAAAAGTATGGTTGCATCCCTCACAGGAAGATTTCCAGGAAAGATCTCTGAAATCCTCCAGTAGAAGATGCTAGTTGGCAGCATTAATTTATTGAACCTTCCTTGTCAGGTGGTATGATGTATACCCAGTTTATAAAGGAGCAAGCAATGGCTTGCAGAGGTGAAGCAATTTGCCCGCAATCCCCCAAAAGGTAGCAGAATAAGGAAAACAAACCATGTCTCTGCCCCTGTAATAGCTCCAAGATCACCAATTTTTTTTACAGTGAGAACAGTCGTTCACTGAAGCAACCTCTGCAGGGACGTGGTAGAGTCCCCATCGCTGGAGGTTTTCAAGATGGGATTGGACAGGGTGTTAGATAACGTCATCTAGGCTCCCTTTCCCATGAAAGGTTAGACCAGATGAGCTTTCGAGGTCCCTTCCAACCTAGGCTGTGCTGTGGTTCTATGAAATACAAGCCAGGCTTAGAAAGAGAAAATTCCCCCATTGGGAAGCTAACAACAATTGCAGACCTCCAAGGAAAGACTGAATCTAAGAGTGAGGGAGATTTTCTGCCCAGAATCCGTTTCATTCCTAGCCAGTTCAAAACCTCTTTCATACATATGGGACAGTTTTTGCATGTTGTGTGGGAAATAAGGAAATGGGTTTATTTTTCTTCTTTTACCTTCTCTCCACATGGGAGAGAAGGTAAATATGGGCAGGTATTTGAGGATATTATTTGAGGATAAATGGATTGCCTCTCTCACACAAAGGTTTTAAATAAAATGTCTCTTTTCTGACTGAAAATTAGGTTAGTCAATTTTTAGTGGCTTTCTCCTTCCACTGAAAATCATCTTATATTTGCTGTAAAAATGACACTATCATCATAAAAGCTCCTTCTGTTGGGATTCACTGCACCATTTAGACCAGATAGCAGTGTAGAGTCCTAATGGAGAAATAAACATTTGAGCATCTTTCCTGATACCATAATTGCCACATTTAGGTGCTGCTGTATGTGAAAACAGAAGTACATAGAAAATTTCCTTGTTCATTCCATATGCTAGAAATCTTACCATCCTGCCTGCATATGTTGTTTGTTATATATACATATGTGTGTGTGATATACACCAAAGCAGAAGTTTCCTTTCTCTTTATGTGGTGATGGAGATGCTTTGTGACATAAAATGTAACTCCATTCCTGTTGCCTCTTGGAAAGAAAAACTTACATTAAAACCACCCCAGCCTGCTGAGAGAAAAGCCAAGGAAAAATGGCAGCAAGAAACTCTGAAGCTAGAAGTGTAGCAAAATGATGGTGGCAGAGATGAAGTCTCAAAGCCAGGAAGATATGACAAAATTGGTATGCAGCACTCAAAACTCCTTGATGTTGTTTGGTAGGAGGCATAGTCATACCACCTTCCAGAGACTTTTCTTCTGTACTGGGACAGCTGGCCAGCCCTGCTGAGCCTCTGCAGTCCCTATTGGGGAAAACCTGCCACCTTAGCTGGGGTGTGCCAGCACAGCTGGGAAGCTCAGGCACCGGCACAGGTGATCCCGGGATGGGGCCCATCTCCTCGTTTTGCTGGGTTAATGTCCTCAACACCCTGGGTCAGAGAGGTACTTACAGCAGCCCCCGTCACGTTGTAGCATCTCTCTGGCAGAGTGCTTGGCTGCAATGGCGGTGAAGTTTGGCTTTTGGAAAGCGGGGGTTCAAATGCGTTCTCTGTTGCAGGCACATATTTAGGATAAGTTTAATGTAGGTGCCCTAAGAGAAGAACTTGACTTGATAGATCAAAGTAGGGAAAAGGGTGCTTGCTGGGAAAAACCCTGCTGAATTACCCTGACAAAGGGCACTTGTAACGTTAGGAGGTCTGGGTTTAGGAATGTACAGATTGGGGAACATATTTTGTTGACCTCTTCTCCCAGAGTAATTGAAAATTATTCAGCTCTGCTGAGTGTAACTGCCAGTAGCTTCTGCTTCATGTAATTGAGTTCTCTACCCTCAATTTATTTGCCTGTGTTTCAGGCTTTGAAAAAAATAGCACTTAACCTTTTATTGTTTATTCAGTCTTATTTAGAGAAAACAAAAATCTCTGTGGCTGGCTGTATCAACTATGCACATTTTTGCTGAGCTCTGGAATGAGGCGAGTGTCAATAAAAAGCAGCTCAAAAACTTTCTTCCAGGGTTATTACTGACAGTGTAAACAGTTCTGAATGATATTGGATGTTCCTGATTATGTTAGCGTGTGGAACGGATACAGCCCTGTTCCTCTCAAAGGACTTGACATGCATTTGTGTCAGGCAGATACCTCGTGGGGCAGGAGCCTGCAATTGTTGTGTCATCTGCATTTGGGATTTCACCCAAAACATGAGAAACCCTAAAAAGTAAAAACATTAGAGAAGTGGTATTTTAAGTGTCTTGATCTCAGAGAAAATCTCACTGCAGTTGGAATCCACTGCTCAGGTATGGAACTTCAGTTCAGTGCTGCTGACGAGATGGGTGGGATTTTATTAGATCACAGACATCTAGCCTGGGTTTTGCCTCATTGTGTCTTCTCTTCCACCACTTTTAAGAGGCTTTGTACCTCTCTGCAGCTGCTTTAGAGCTCAGAGTGCCTTTTATGCAACCTGCCTCCTACCCCTCTTATTCTAGTATGTTTAGCCAAATTTTTTGATGTGTAAAGCTCAGGATGAGATCTCAGTGGTAATGAGGTAGGTATATTGGTTAGATTAGATTAGATTAGATTGGGCCCCTCACTACAAGTAGTATGTTGAGATGTTGGAACGTGTCCAGAGAAGGGCAACGAGGCTGGTGCTCCTACCCCTCTTATTCTAGTATGTTTAGCCAAATTTTTTGATGTGTAAAGCTCAGGATGAGATCTCAGTGGTAATGAGGTAGGTATATTGGTTAGATTACGCCCAAAGCTTCAAGCAGCACTGATTTATTTACTAGCAACTGATCCAAATAGCTTCATTTTTCCAATGTCTTGACACTTCTTCAAGGCCAATTTCTTATTCTGTGGACCAACGTTTGGTCCTGACAGAGACCCCCCTGCTGGTGTTACCAGCACTGGTGGGTAACTTCTGACCGGCATATCATGTGCGAGAGAGGCATTTTTAATGTAGGTCCATGGTGACCTTATATTTTTTATTCTTGAGTCTTGCTACTTAAACTGGGCACCGGGCAACAGGCTCCTTGTTTGAGGAAAAACAGAAGAGAGAGGCAGGCGGTAGGTTTGCAGTGTCTGGCAGGAGATTAAAGAGGGTTTACAGAGCACTGCGGGCAGGGAGCTGGGGAAGATCAATGTAGATGTGGATGTCAGGGAGCCGGGTACATCATGTTGCCTGGAGAGTAAGCTGGGGTAAGAACCCAAGCGCTTTCGTTCTGCCTACAATGGCTCAAATTCCTCAAGGTGAGAACCTGCCCAGGGAGGACCTGGTCCTTGCTCTAGGGTCTCTGACATCTTGAAGTGCAGCTGATGAGTTGGGTCCACACCCCTTTGGCTGGTAATACCCAGAAGGGGAAAACAAAGTCTTTATCACAGGCTGTTGAGGTGCCGTGGAGCTATCATCATTGCTGAGGAAGATCACTGATAACCAAATGGTGTGTGATCCCCTCCCTGGGCATGTGCCCTCCCTACAGACCTTCACAGTGGGCTTGGCAGCCTGGAGGCACAGTCGCTGCCCAGGACATGGAACACACGGCCGCTGTGGACTCCTCTGTAACTACAATGCAGTATCATGTGTTTTTGCTGGTTTGTAAATCCAATGATTTCAGGACTCATTATTGCCATCTGCAGCAAAGGAAACACGTACAAGCCATGGGACTGTACTTGTGGAGTGGGGAATACAGAAGGAAAAGCTTGTGCTTTCCCCTTCAGCCTCTGATTTCTGCGCTTTTAGCTTTTCTGGTGGGTAGGGTATGTCCTGTGACAACCTTCATGGTCAGGCACAGCAGCTTTTGGTGCTCTGAAAAGAAAATTACGACTATCCTCAACCTTTACTTTTCAGAATAAATCTTGTCCAGAATAGCTCTATTGTTCCTCACACAGTAGAAAACTGTTGGCTTTCCATGACTTTGGCAGGGTTGTAATACCTCTGAGGGCGTGATTTTGCCTGAGTCTGTGTCTGTGAATAACCTTTCATAGGCAGTGATCTTGCAAACATTCTGGCATGTCAGTGTTCTTACAGGTCTTTCCATGCATGAACGTACATGACTGTTGGAACTGAGGGCTTAGGCATGGAGACGTTATTGTTTGCAAAGGTAGTCATTTCCCGAGTGTACTGTCAAAAACCTGTGTTCAGTCTGGATTGTTTTCTACAGTTCTGGAGGTTTATCAGACTACATAACTTCCTAAATAGGACTGTGTGTAGTTGTTTCAGACAGTCTCGCCTGTCTGAACAAATGAATGTTTATGATGTTTTAAAATTAAAAGGAAATTGGACTTGTTTTTGCAAAGATGCCCATAAGTCTCTTGCTTTTTTGGCAAATGGATCCAGACAATATATTTGTGTCCAGCGTTCTTCACACACATGCAAGATGCAGTTCCTGATGGGAAAAAATAATCCAAGCCTACAGTTGTGCAGTTGTTGACTGCCACTTGATAGAGGACAGAACCTTATGTAAACACATACGTGCTAATAAATAGCAAATACGGGCATGCCGGTTTCATGTTGCTCTGACTCTGGAGTGTTTATCATTGTCTGGCACGCTTCTTTCATTGCCTTGCCCATAATTTCCTACAGTCACAGGAAACACCTATAGGAAATAGACTGGCCAGAGGATGCAAAGATCACAGTCATCTCAGCCATTCATTACTGCCTGTCATATTAGAAGAACTGAGGTTACGACAGTGTTTCCTCCTTAATCAGCTGGAAGAGAAGGGTCCTCCCAGGCAGGTGAAATACCACTTACTTTCCTCTTACAAAATGGAATGATTTTGAGCAGTGCCAAGCCATTAAAGATTTTGCAGTGTTGCGGAAAGGTTGTAAGAGGCCACTCTGTTGCTGACACAAGCTGGGTGAGTTTAAAGGCCAGATCCTCAGCGGGTGCAAACTGGCACCCTTCAGCTGACATCAGCTGAGTGATGGAGCTGCTGATACACCCCGAGGAGCCTTAGAGAATTAGGCTCAACCAGAGGGCCTGCGGTGCTGCAATTACTGTTTTACTTTCTCAAATATCGTTCCAGTAACTTAATTTGATTATTTTTTTTCTTGTTCTGTTAGTGTAGTCCGTCAGAATCTGATTTTGTCCACTGCGGTACAGCGTATTATCAAGCCCGTATCTTTCTGCCCAGCCTGCTCGCTAAGCTGGGCACCGTGAAGACATGCTCTGAATGCATCTAGGTTCACATTTAAATCATGCCTGAAATTCTACAGTGGTTTGCTTTCTTTCTTTCTCCCTTCCTTTCTTTCCTTTCTTCCTTCTTTTTTTTTTTTTTTGTCTAATCACAAGCCATAGAAGCTTTTTATGGCCTGTTTTGATACCTGGAAGTACTATGAAGCTGCTGCTTATGATACAGTTTGGGTTGAGCCTGGTTGGTAGGGACAGGTTGAAAGAAGTAATCTAAATAAAAGTGCATGGCCTCTTGGACCCAAAATTGGTTGGCTTGCCAGTCCCAATTCATTTATCTCATAAAAAAACCAAACAGAAAAAAATCCTCAGCAAATTCCTATCAGTTTCACAGGGGTCATTTGCTTCTCTGGCTTCCACTAAGGATATCATTATGCTCTTTAGTCCTAACCCAGTCCTAACCTGCTCAGCTTTCTAAATAGGTAGTTTAATTAATCCCCTGTCTTTCTGATTGTGAGTGCTATGTATTGCAAGTGAGATTTTGATGCAAAGCATCACTAAATTAATTAGTTTTGGCCCTGATCCACCAGATTTAATGGGGTATTTGCACGTTCAAAGGTAGACAACTGTTGAAGTGCCTCATTGAATGGGGCACTTCTCCCTTAATGAGAGGGGGCTAGGCGGCCTGGCCTTCGGCTGCTGTATGAAGTTAGCAGGGGTACTTACTGCCTCAGCAGACAACCTCTGCTCCTGGCAAGCCATGACGGTATTTTAGTTATACCTTGTACAGAAGTGGAACACCTTGAATAATCTTCATCTTATTTTCTGCCGCCTTCTTCCATACCCCTGTGTTACCTCATGTTGAAGGTGCTCCCACCAAATTTGTCGTATTCTCTATGCACATCTCAAGAAGCACTCTGGTTAAGGCCTTGTAGTCTCTAGCTTGGAAGGTTTGATCAGTGGCAGCTTAGACGTTAGATTTTTAACAGAATTAATCCTGTCTGTTCATGGAGCGATATTGTTGATTTGATTCTTGGCCAGCATCTTACTGTTACCTTGTAGACTGAGATTAAAATTGATGCTATCTTTGGGTTGTTGCAGGACGATAGTGTATTCCACATCAACAGACACCACTTGTTAACTTTTCATCAGCGTGTACATAAGGGAGAGGGAGGGCAAACATTGCTGACCTGGCTTTTGTTCCTGTGGCTGTTTAGGGCACCCCACTGAGCAGCTGAAGTTCTATGTCCTCCTTCATAGAATCATAGAATCATTAAGGTTGGAAAAGACCTCTAAGGTCATCGAGTCCAACTGTTGACCCAACACCACCATGCCCACTAAACCATGTCCCTAAGTGCTGCATCTACACATCTTTTAAGTACTTCCAGGGACGGTGACTCAGTAAAACTCTGGCCCTGCTGAAATTCTGAGTATTTCCCACCCACCTCGCTAAAGCCAGAATTTTATTCTGTGAATTTTCATGGGCTTTTCTCAGTATAGGAGGATCCTTGTGCCCAGCAACACATGCCGAGATTCAACAAACAGCATTGCAAAGCTTTTTAAACAGCCACTCTTGCAATAGTGTCTTGATAGTTCGGCCTGGCTGCTTAAGATGCTACTTGAGTTTCACAAGTATATGGTATAGGTGAGGCATGATAAGATGCTGAACTCAACAGATGAACCACAGACCATGAGTTTTGTCCTCGGATTTGGAGGATGAAAACCAAAACGACTCAGGTAGAATAGCAACCTAGTTTGTGAATCTAGTGTTAGCAAGTGTGACACGATCCAGCAATCCAAACTGCCAGGTGGGGAACTTTAGCTTTACTGTTTTTTATTTCCCCAGGTTTCCAGGCAGCTGAGGTGGCTAACATCACAACTTCAGGATGACCTTTCTGTTCAAGGCAATAGTGATGCAGTGCTTCATCTTGAGAAGACGACTCTGAAAGACTGGGACACTGAGGTCCTGCCTGACTCATGCGGCTATTCAGATTTCCATCAGAGCCTTTGGGAGTGTAGAAGTTCATCTTGGAAATAGAGGCCTTTGTCCACAACTGGACACCTAAGCCTTTGTCTTGCTGGGAGAATCCTGCCTCCCCTCCAAAAAGAAGCAACAGTGTAATGGTGCTACTGTGGGTGAGGGGGTGCTGCTCGGGGCAGAAGAATAAACCCCCGCTTGTCATGGAATCATTCTCCAGCAGCAGTGACTTTAGGCTGTGGTCTTTCCCAGCATTTCTTCCTTAGTCCAGGACTACTCTAGCAACCCTGGTGCTTTTTGACTGAGCTAAAAACAAAACAAAAATGCATCTGTGTACCCTTAACAGCTCCTAAGTCTCCCCCTTGGTCAGATGCATGCGTGATATAAACTTAACTACTTTCAGCTTTAGGTTGTGCTCAAGTGGTAAAGAAGCAAACACTCAGTGGAGTCAAGGTGCAAACCAGCCCGGAGGGAGGAATTTCAAGGAATCACAGCCAAATATTGCAAGTTTTTTTCTCCCTTGTTCTGGAAGGGATATGAGTGGCAGTATAATATCTGTCCAAAAAAGTCAACATCCATCCTGAATGGTCGTTCACATAAATAAAAGTTCACGGGCCCTGTGCTACATACATCCTATTTCTACGAAAATTACGATTTTACTTGATTGACTTGCTTTTGCACTAGGCGCCCAGGCCCTGCTGGCTCCCCAGGCAGGCACGACAGGACTCTCATCTTCCCCAGGCCCAGGATCCTGACCCGGAGCGGCCCACAAGAAGGAGGCTATTTCCCTGGGGCAGTGCCCAGCCAGCCCAGGGCGGCGCGGGCAGGGCTGGCCCAGGTGCCCAACGCCGGCGCGCGTCTGAGGCGAGAACAGGGGTAATGAATACATGGCAGCCTCTGGTGGGAGCCCTGCCACTGTTAAATTTATAGCCAATTAGCCGTGTTGCACAATTCCAGCAGAGTAACACCAGTCTCTATAGACCCGGTATAGAGAGAGAAATTAGTTTAGACAAATACCTCTTAATCCCTTGTTCTTGGCTGGTCTGGAGCGCCTACTGCTAAGTGCTAATAGCATTGGGAAATCCCAATTCCCACTGTCAAGGGCTTAGAAGAATCAGCCTATTAAAGGGAGACATTTATTTTGCATTAGCTTTGACCAGCGGCTCCTAGGTGAAATCTCCTTAAATGAATAAACCGCGCGGCCTCCCGCTCGGGGGGACGCTGGGTGCACACCGGGCGGCCGAGGGAGAGGGCGCCGGGGCCCCTTTCCGCCTGCCTGGGGCGGGCACCC